>NW_009258379.1:330877-351573 GCF_000687185.1 Egretta garzetta
GGCTTTACCAATGAGCAAAACTCAAAGAAACTTTTTCCCCCCATTACTTTTCATGTCTCGTTATACGAGGTGTGTACATGTAATGATTTATTACATTTTTCTGCTCGAGCTCTCCAAAACCTTCATGTTAACCTATATTTTCTTGAGACTAAAATATTTCACCTCTCTTCCCAGCCTCGGCTTCCAAAGACAGCTGCACTACCTCTAAGAAAATCTTGCTATGCCGCGATGCTCGCTTTGGCAGCCAGAGATACAACATGGCAGAGCTGCAGAAAGATGAGAGAATACACGAGGTCAAACGATTCGATGAAGGCAGCAGAAAGAGCAGCTACTCCAGTGTCACCTTTAGGAGGGCTGCTATACGCTTGTCCATGCACAGAGAAAGCAAAGCTCATCACTTCTTTGAGACAAAAAAAAGAAATCCTTTGAGGATTAGAATACAAAACCCCCACAGACAAGAATATCAGACAGCAGCACCCCATTTGGACACGCGTATTTCTGCCAGCCACGTGGCACGTTTAGTACGTAATCGGCTCAAGGCAAGAGTTCTCAGGGAAGGATGGCAGTAACTACCCACCCTCCAGAGCAGCTCAAAGTCACCTAAAAAGCATACACTTGTGCCTCCTGCCATCCTTTTTCTCACCCCCATCTCTAGTGTAATGACAGGCTTATCCTGATTTCTGACTTGGAGTCCAGGTTCCCAGCTGACCGAATCACGCTGGCACATGCCCAGGGCCAGCGCACCGGGCCAAGCGAACAAGCCTTTCAGGCTGCCTTAGCCACTTGACAGTCTCTGCAGGACTGTGCAAACCAGCAGGACTTAGGATAGCTGACCTTTCATTTCCCTCTCAGCATTATCTCTGTTTGCAATATGAATTTCATGTTTGTCAGGACAAGAACCATGCCAGATGTAAAAAGAAGTCTTTTAGCTGAGTCCTGGATTTCCTACTTCGCTTCTGTGGGGAATGGTTGGCGACCTTTTTTGTAGAAAGAAAAATAAGACGAGTGAACCACATTGTCTCGGTCTAACAGGCAACACCCTTGTGTCTTGCTAACCTGTGAAAGTTTTACTGTCCTTCGGTGACCTATGCAGAGCGTGGAGTTGGAAGGTGGTTGGGGCAAGAGGTGCAGGATGTGAGTCAGCAACACCTGCATTAGAGATGGATGGTGGGATTCAATAGTTTCCATTTTTATTAAAGAGGACATCGGTTGACTGCACAAGTCTGATTCCAAATCAACTGAGCATACAGGAGTGAACCCACAGTTAATTCAACTGCTGTGCACGGCACTTCTTCCCAGCTGCCCTGTACTAAGAGTTACTGGGTTTTCCAAGACTCTCACTAATCCCAGCACTTGGATAGTCTCTTTTAACAAGCGTAAAACCCAAAGCAGAAACAGCTTGTTTCTAATAGCACAACGGGGTTATGGCCAGCAGCCGCCTATCACAAGGCCAAAGTTGAAAAGGAGTCAAAAAATAGAAAGTAGGCATTGAGGGAATAATGTTAACTTTTACTTCTAAAAGAATAAAAAACCCCACAACCCTCACACTTGGTATTGGTGGATGTGAATAACAAACCCAACCGAAAGCAAACATGAACATTACCCAAAAAGCTAGAGAGATCAATATGGGCATACAGGATCCCGTCCCCCTTATCTCTGAATTGAACAAGAACAAAAATAAAATCAGATCCTGAAAGCAAGTGTTAGTCCCAGTGTTTACATTCTTACATAGATCAGCTACAAATAGCAGGGGACAGTTTTTCCCCCTTACTGTCACACACTGCATTTACAAAATGCTTGATTAAGTGTTATCGCAAGTAAAAACATATTTTGCATTTTTCAACAGTTTAATCTTAAAATACAGTTCCTATCAAAGGGCAAGCTTTTCAAAATTCCCACTTGGGGAGAAAAAAAAAATCCTGGCAAAATATGGGTTTACATACTTCAGGGGATGGTTTTCTTTCCAGCAATAGCAAGATTTAATCCAGAGTGAGATGGTATTTTCACACTCCTACAGATACAGCAGATAGAATGTTATCTTGTCAGTTTTCCAGTCTTCAGAGAAAGGAGAACTTAAATAAGTTCTCCTTAACTCTTCTAACTGTTTCAATATGTCAGTGTTATTTGGGGTGTTTTTTTTAAGTGGGGCAATTACTAAAGTCAGTTAAATTTGCTGGAAATGACTTTAAATGATCCACCAGTATCTCAGCATGCAAACCAGAAAGGTACATATGTAGGTCACATGCACCGTAGATACCGTGGTTTAGATAAAAGAGTATATAACAAGACTGAACTTGCTCTGCAGAGAAAGTTTAGCTAATCTTGTTGATTCTTCATTTACCCAGGCAACTTCTCAGTCTTTCGTTCTCCTCACGCGTGGAGGAGCGCTGTTGCATAACTGAATTGCAGAACCAAGGCACTCTATTGCTTTCCCTGCGTTACGCTTACCTTTGGCCTGTCAGCAACTTGGACTGCCATCTAAGCATACCTTTTCTTACCTAGCAGAGCCTCCAGCACATGCCACTTCATACCGAGCTGTCCCTACATCTGAGCCTGATATTTAAAGAATGCACGTAAATACACGCCTGGTTTGCGCTTTGCATAGTTTTGTTACCGAACAGGACAGCAAACCAGACATCGTTTGTGTCTGTTAATTTAGAATACAGCACACCCAGAGGGCTTTTTACAGGCTTCTGGGTCTTGATTTCTTAATTAGGCCATTTTGTCACAATGCTTTATTGACTTTTTTTCTTTTTAAAGTATTGGGGAAAATCCTGTTCCTAGACTTCAATGTGCCTAGCAGGCTTGGTTTTTTTTTTAAAGCAGCCTTGCTGGTTTTATTAGATGGAGAAAGCATAGAGTGGGATACGTTGTCTTGTACTGAACTTTGAAACCAGATTCCAAGAAAGTAATTGAGTACATGCTACGAAGAAAGCCACGGATTAGCGCTGCAGATTCCTTTAAATTTACTGATTAACCAGGAAAACAGAACAGGCTGTCTAGTATGAACACCTGAAGATCACAGCACTAAACAGTTAGGCATGCAAGATACTACAAACCACAGAGAAATACAAAAGTGGCCTTCAGCAGAGGGAAAATACTCTTGACTAAATAACTGCATCACTCTGCTCTAAAGAAAGCCCATGTACGTCCTTCGAAGAACATGACTGGGCTTGAGGAGGGACTAGAAGGCATTCACATCTTAACCCTACATGCATACTTCTATGCTGGAAAATATTTGCTATTTAGCGTAGTTCTGAGGAAGCTTCATCTGAGGTTTATTTAGGTGCTCAGAACTGAGGAAGAACACAGAAATATCCCAAAGCAAACTGGAACTGCTCAACAGCGAGCTCTAAGATGCCTCTGTGAAAGAGGCAGTTTGTTGGCCAAGCCAATGAATTCCTATTTGTGTCTGAAGTTCTATCAGGTTAGCTGTTCTTTTCAAAATTCACACTACCCAATCCCAGAATACCCTGTATGTACAGAGACGATTTCAGACCATCGTCTAGGTTGGAAAAGACCTTTAAGATCATCACGTCCAACCGTTCCCCTAACCCTGCCATCCCACCACTAAACCATATCCCTAAGTACCTCATCTGTCCTTCTTTCAAATCCCCCCAGGGATGGGGGCTCAATCACCTCCCGGGGCAGCCCATTCCAGAGCCTGACAACCCTAAACAAGAGCATCCTTGCTCTGGGTCGGTGTGCTACTGCATACAGGCTCTAGGACTTTCCAAACCTTGCTTTGAGCAAAGTTTTTCAAAATCATAAATAAAACTGAAGAGGTAATACTGTCACAGGTCCCTACCTCTATTAGGCTAATGGCCTAAAAATCCATCCTGACCTTGCAGAAAAGGCCTCTCTAACTGCTCTGGGAAGTGGAAAGTCCCCATCCCCACCCCCCTTCTCCCGAGCACTGGTGACAGCACTTTCCCCCCACCCTCTAGCATCATTATTTTAAGACACCGCCAATTACGCATGTTAGACAGTTCTTCAGAGGATAGAGTCTCAAAAGGAACAGAGTGGAGACTTAAATAAATCTGGGCACTTCAGGATTTTTTTTTTCTCCTGCATTTTGCTTTACCTTTTTGTAAGTGCAACGCGTGTGTGGGGACAATATTACAAAGATACATTTGTAAGAGTGACCAAGCACCAAGCTTTCTCAATCCATAACTGCAGACACCAACAACCCAGTGAAGAGAGAAAATAATCTGTTTAACCTGCAAAGGGTATTCTCAGTAAAGACCCCAGGCACAGGCATCTCTTCTTGCCACTGGGCTCTCTTACTCTCTAGGCTTCCTGTCTGGCAAAAAGGACCAGGGCAGAGAATGCACATTGACACTTGTTATTTCATTCTTTTAAGGGCTCATTTGTTTTCTTGTTTTTCAATTACAATTTAACCAGATTAAGTGATCCTTTAGAAAGGCAATCGATTAATAAACCCATGTTGGGCAAAAGAAATCATGCTCTTCAAGCACAATCTCAATTTATTAAGCAGCAATAGCTCTACTCAGTCAGAGACGGGGGGGGGGGAAGGTTTTTACATGCAAAATTAAAGATACATGCTCTACCTTGGTTTTAGCTTGTTATCTGAAGGTCATGCAATAAATCATTAATTTAGAGGAGATGTAAAGAGCCATCTTTGTACTTGCTTGAACCTGAAAGACTCATAAAAAATGTAATTGTGGCTAATATTTACAAGTCTGGAGGCCTCAGGACACAGTCCAGTGGAAACAATTTGTGTGTCTACAGTCAAATTAATTCCATATTGAGAATAGAGAAAGTAAATAATTGTGCCAGCTATTTTCTGCTTGGAAAGATGATCAAAATTAGACAAAGCATTAGCAGGATAGAATAGGATACAGAAGAAGTGAGGATAAATAGCTTGGGCACTTCTAGAGTGCCAGCGTTAGATATATTGAGTATTCTTCTCTCTTCCCTCCTCCTGCCCTCCCCCCCCCCCCCCCTTTTAACCTGTTGATGTAATGACCATTTTAGGAGTTCATATGGTTGTAAATGCTGATCACTGCAGTGAATTCTACTCTAGCTACAGAAAGTCCTTATGGTTGCTTCTACCTGGAGAAAGAGAGTCTTGGTATTGCTGTGATGTGCTGTGAAGTTACCTGCTCAATCAGTACTGGTAACTAGCTCCATCGCCTCTTCATTCCCACCAGGGTGAACACAAGCTTCACAAAATTTTTAATTTTTTTTTGCATGGAAAGTTACAGCTAAGTAATAAATCTAATCGAGAGAGCTTGCCTGAGGACATGACGCTTCGCAGGGTGGAAGTGTACTCTTTTGGGTTGGTGTGGTTTGTTTTTTTGGTTGGGTTGGTGTGGGGTTTTTTGGGGGGTTTTTTTGTTTGGGTTTGGTTTTTTTTTTTGGTCCCTTGGCATGGGGAACAAGGGCTGAGAGTTTTAAAGTCAGTGGAAAATCCTGGGAAATAATCATCACTGAGATAATGAGAGAATTATCTCCTGTGGGACGAACAAGTGGGCGGGGAACAAATGTACCACTTAACCCTCCTAGCTTCCCAGCTTCTGCAGCATCTGACAATTAATAGCAAAACAGTGGTTCCAGGCAAAGGTGTTGATTTAACAGAAAATGCTGGTCTGTAGAAGAGAACCACTGGAAAACCATCTGACTTAGCTGAATTATATTCTTCCACAAGAGAAAGCAGACTAGCAAAATACAGCTTAAAATTGATGTAGTTTCTGTAAGTTCCTCCTTCAGTCTATGCTATGAACCAAATCTCTCCTTCAATTAGCCTGAAGTAAGAGGAGGGTTCCAGAACACCTGTATCTTGAAATTGGATATTATTGCCCTCGAAAGCCATATAGGTTTTGTCATCCATTTTATTTAAAGAAGATAAGGTCTTATACAGGTAGTACATGGGTTCTGATAAGCCCTAGCAGTGCTGTAACCTTAAAAAAAAAAAAAATAGCAAATGACAGAGCAATCTGTTGGCAGACTGGCTTTATCTTTTAAAGTAATTTACTGGCATCATTTCAGTCATTAGCAAGGATGGCACTAGGCCTTTTATTTGTATTACCCACCTACTTGGGCACCCTGTAAGTCTGGTGACACTACAGACTTTGACATGCCTTTAACATATAAACACCTTTTTCAGCCACTTACTGCTCAGCTGCTTTGAGAGGCCTGCGAACAGCCCTAGCCAGTTGTACATTAAATCATTACTGCTTTACCTTCAACAGCAACGTATCTTAATGAAGAACCATGTTTCAAAAATGGTGTATTTGTAAAGTCAGCTTTAAGATGTCCCAGTCACCTACTGTGATTTATTCTGCCTCTCCTTTCCCATTCTCTGACACAGAAGTGCTGTCATAACCTACCTATCCCCTGCGGGGAATACATTTTTTTTCCATTACACCTCATCAGCCCAGCCATACAGCTTAGGCATCTCAACCACAGAAGCACATCAATAAAAACAAAAGGGCAAGAACTTCCAAGGCACAGCTGAAAGCTTGTAAACTCTTTCCTGATGTCTTGCTGTCACTCTGCAAAGCACTGGTGAAACACAGGTGGCACGTTTTCTACAATTCTGGTCATCTGTCCTCAAGAAAGGGGAAGAGGCAGGCAAGTGCTAGAAGAGCGAGGAGACTATTACGGATCAGCCAAAGCAATTTGTACTGCAAAAACAAAGGCTGAGAGGGGACAGCATTGGTTTCTTTTGTACTACATCAGAAACTGTAACATAAGACCACAAACAAAAGCCATTTAAACCAAACCCCAGTGTTGGTATAAGAACAAAACAAAAAAAAAACGAGCATGAGTGAAATTAAGCTGTAAAGTAAAACAGGTTCTCAACCTATGGAATAGTTTTTAATCAAAGCATTCAGCGTGGTAGTGTAGATGAACCTCCCTGCCTAAACCAAGATCCAGCTTAACAGTGATTGGTTTAGTTTAAAATATATCTACGCTGTGGTGTTACAGGTAAGATTTTGGATCTGAAATTATTAGTACAATTATAATCATTGGGGAGCATATTATTGTCCCATAGTAAAATCCTCTTCGTAAAAGTGTTCTTCAGACTGAAGTTGTGAGAAAGAGCAAACCATTTCACCATTTTCTGCGGCACCAAAGGCATGCAGAAATCCTTCCTGAAGGATTGACACGATGCAGAGTAGGCAAGAGATAAATGCTAAAGAGTAAAACAAATTACTTGGAAAGAAATAACTGTACTGATAAACAACACCAAAACTTTTGCAGCACTAGCTTGATTTATATTTTTTCCTGGCAGGTTTCTAAGAAGAGTTTAGAAAGGTCTTTCAATAAGGCTCGAGCATCATAAAACACATGTAATTTGCTTTACTGAGTACACTGGTGGTTCTACAAAGTAGACACATTGCCCTACTGATTTTGTGAAGCCTCATCTTAAGGCCCCATTTAAGAGAAGTCAAGATTAGTGATTCTGTAACAATAATTTGCAGTCCTTACTTGTACAAAGTGCGTTCTACTGAAGGTTTACAGATGGCTGTTACGTCTACAGCTGCAGACATAACACAAGAGCTATCCTCTTCAGATTAAGCAAACTTTGCAGGAAAATATTCCGGCTGATAATGGAAACAGAACACTAATCAAGGATCGCAACAGAAACACTGCACAACTTGGGGGGAGTGGGTGGGTAAAGAAAGGTAGGTCTATGTTTATCCTTGTGGCTTCCCATCATAAACCTCTATTCTATAAAAAAGTATTTTAAAAATAGGCAGTTTGAGAAGTGTTCAGTCAAAAGACACATAAGCGTTTTCTATAAAGCCCTCACATTGCGTACATGTGTGTTTGTGGAAGCCTGTTGTACTCTGCCCAGCCAGGACCTGGATAACGCTTATTGATTTCACAGCCTGTGCCAAGTTCTGCGTTTCGCCGTTTTCTCCATCCCCATGGAAATTCCCTGTTGCTTTCCCGAACTACCTCTTACTGGCAGGAATACCCATGCCTGAGGCTTCAGTTTTCATGCAGTAAATTCAAGAATAAGGCCACAAAAGGATGTCCAGTTCAACCAAGGTTGGACCTAAGCACATGCCCCTTCTTCCTTACCAAGGGAAGCTGAGGCCAAGCCAGCATTGCTCACGTGACTTGACAGAAAAGCTGTGAGTAGTCAGGTCTTTGGAAGTATTGATTGCTGTTTCTGTACCTTAAGTGTGTAGTAGTGAACTCTCTCATGGCTACATCAGCAGTTTTCATTCTGAGAAATGAACTCAAGCAGGCAGCCAAGCCCCTAAGAGAAAGCACAGAAGAACTTAAAGCTACTGTTTAATCAGAAATCAAGCAGTCATAAGCTGCCACACGGTGAATTTTTAGGGGCTTGGCAAATTGAACCATGACAGTTGAATGATTAAGTTTGCCCCTACTACCAACCCACGCATTCCTGCTGCTAAGCTTCTCTTTGCCATAACTAGCTAAGAGGATGCTTCATTACTGACCTCCCAACCCAGATGCATGAAAGAGACAACCAAGGCTAAACTATTGTAATAAGAGAATTAATTGATTCTGCAATAAACCCCCAGGTTTTGGAATAGTTTCTATTTTAGGATGAAACATGAAGTCAAGTGAGACTCAGGTGGTAAGAGCCCATTAAAAAAAAAAAATCGTAATTTGAACAAATAGAGCTCTACTTCCATTCTGCAGTACAAATAGGTGTTACTGTTTCCTCTGGAAAAAAAGTTCTAATTTGTAGGGATAATAACCTCTTGGAGGCATGTCAATATTTTTACAGCATGCGCTGTTTAAGACTTGCTTGTGTATGATGTATAGCATGGACAGTTAATTTTCCTATAAGTCATAATTCATAGGACAATGTGAGGGATATTAATGGAAAGAGATCAACAAGGTTATTTCCTTTTTGTGGCTTTCTGCAGAGTTAAATAATATGTGAAACTCATAATTCAGCAAATTAGTTAACTGGAACGATTTTGTCATTGAAGAATTGAACGCTGAAGCTTACCTATTTGTGATACTTGCAGATCCCATGTTTGAATGAACTAATGCTGCTTAACTTTATTTCTCCTTTGCACTTATGTGCAATGGACATAAACACCAACAGTTTTCAAAAGGCAGCTGGCTTCTCTAACAGATCATGACTACAGAATTTAACAGCTGATATAGATTCCCCCCCAATTAATTTCAGGACTAGATTCCAGTTTAATGAACTAGTTAATAAACTATTTTGATGAAAAGCATATTCAGTGCTTTACCAGCATTCCCCTGCTCTTGTGATTAATGCAATTATAGAACTGTTTCCTTTTCACTTTCCCAAGTTCCACATAGACATGTTTTGAAGACAAATTAACTAAAGGTTACTGCTGCATGAGAACTGCAGCTGTTCTGCAGATGCTGAGTGCCCCAACTTTTCTTTGGCCTCCGATTACACTCATTCAGAAATAAAACCTATCAGACTATTCCACAGCTTTCAATAATACAGCTCAATTTTGAGGGCTTCTGTGCCAATATGCTTCTAAAACCTTTTCCTTTGTTGGGGGGAAAGGGGAAGTATTTAAACAACTTTTACCTTGCATCAGCTGAAATTAAGAAACTGGAATAATCTATATTAGCAGATTAGGCTTCCTTCCTATCTGAATACATACATGGTGACTAATGTAGCCAACTCCCCTTTAAAAGGGCTTTGGAAAATGCTGTTGTCCCCATTTTAGAGATAAGAAAGTGGAAGCAGAAGAGTCGAGGGTTTAATCAAGCCCTCACACCAGTTGGTGACCTATGTTTGGCAGGGTTAGAACCAGACAGTGTTTACACGAGACTATTGCAACAGAGTTGGTACCGATTGCATAAGCAGATGCTAAGCCATGCAGCAGTTTGAGTTACCAAAATAAGGTATTTCAGTTTAGCTGTAATTGATTTAAGTAGATTTAAATTAAACCAATACAATCCTAGTGTCAATAAAAACAGTACGGAGACTAATTTACTAGATGGGGAGGGGTTGGACCATATCTTTGAAGTGTTGCTATTTTCCCACCCCCAGCCCCCACCCTTATTCAAACAAGGCCTCAAGACCTGGAGCAGCAACCCAACAATCTAGTTCATCTTCGCAGAGTTTCACCCACCCATAAAATGGTATAAACTGGAATATTAGGACAGAAAAGCCTCAATACTACACAGGAGAAGTAAAAAGGGGAAGATGAGGTTAAAATGAAGCTTTGCCCCCCACCCCACCTCCCATGCTTTCAGTGTGTAAGAACAGTTCATTAGGACAAGTCAAAACACAGGCGACCCACGCTTGACAACTTTGCTTACAGAGGCTTGAACTCAGTGAATGAATTGCAGCATAAATTAACATAGCATAGTAGGCTGCTTAATGCAATCTCCCATTTACAGCCATGCACAAAAACATGCTTCAGTGTAAGGAAGTTACAGAAAGTCACTTTATTAGAACACCCTAAAAACCATCTGGTGTTTGTTTCTTAGTAGCTAGGACCAAAATGTTATAGGCTTTTGGCTTCACAAGCATTTTTTGCATTTCATCCCTAAATTTCAATACAACATTAAAGGTCTTGCTTCTCTGAAGACAAACTAGAAGCATCACACATCTCATTTCTTATTTAACAACCTATCTTAAAGAGAAACAGGGGGGGGGGCAGAAAGCCGGTCCTGGTAAAACAACTGTTATTTCTCTGACAGTTCAGTGAGCTCACACACGCTCGAATAAAAATCTTATTTGTCCCAACAGCATCAAATCAGTGAAACAAAGCTAAAAGTGATCAGACTTGGGTGGAGCAGAGTACGAAGTGTAACACATTTTTATTCAAGGAGACTTTTGAACTACAGAGCAGGAGGAAGAAAGAGCCATGCTGTTGGCTATTAACTCTTTGGGGTGGAACCTGTAACCTTGTTAGGCCAAACAAACAAAGTTTCCAGGGATGACCAAAAACTTTACATAACCTCAGCCACACCAGTGTCCCTCTGCCCATGTCGGTCCACCAGAGAGCAGGAGGAGGAGGAGGCGGCAAGGCAAGGCAGGCTTCCAATGTCACCAGGGACAGCGTGCAGCGCGTGAATAGCAAGGTGAGGTTTATGGCAAGAGGAGTAACAAGGCGGGGAAAAACCTGCCACAGAAACACTATTTGCGTTGAGATTTCTGTTACTATGTATTTAGCTTTCCCCAGGGCTTACCCTGAAACAAAATTTTGTTAGGTTACTTACTACAAATCCCTTCAATGCTAGATGAGCTCAGGAGTGATCTTTGAGGATTGGGGAAGGAGGGGAGGCTGCTCTGGACAAATGTTTTCAGGTACAGACACAGAGATCTGCCAGCACAGCTACGGCAGGATAGAAAGAAGTGCGATCAGTAACTTAAGATATGCGCTGGGAAACACTCCAACCGAGACGCTATCAGAGCTGTAATAGCCTGACTTGCCCAGTCCATCTTTTTCCTTCTGCTGGGTGAGTGAGTTAGACTGGTAACCGCACCGCTCTGCTGGCAAGAGCTGCCTATGCATTGAAACATCGACACGTGGCAGGCGATTAACAGACCATGCCCTGTCACTTCGCAACTGTCCCACGCACTGGGAAACACTCCAACCGAGACGCTATCAGAGCTGTAATAGCCTGACTTGCCCAGTCCATCTTTTTCCTTCTGCTGGGTGAGTGAGTTAGACTGGTAACCGCACCGCTCTGCTGGCAAGAGCTGCCTATGCATTGAAACATCGACACGTGGCAGGCGATTAACAGACCATGCCCTGTCACTTCGCAACTGTCCCATCCCCGAGGAGGTACGAAAGCCAAGCCACTCCGCTATCTTCTCGCTACCGTATCAACGGGAAGAGGGATCAGCTGGCAGAAGCACTGCAGCTGCTGCCTTCTGTTCGTTACCCTCTTTTCCGTCCCAGCCTGGATTTCCTGCAACCGACCTCTCTAACCGTTCAGCCGGCACCTATTTATTACCTTCTCAGAAGCGAGACAGAGGAAGCACTTGCACATTGCTAAGCAGAGAACCCTCAAGCATAAAAGCTGCTAGGCACGCAACATGCTCAGAAAGCCATCAGAACCACAGAAAAGCTTCAGTTACCTCAAATAAGTGAGACTGTCTTCCTAAGATGCACCGAATTCGGCTGCAAGCACTTAGTCAGTGCCTAGCGTTAAACTACTTCATTGCAGTGTTTCTCCCCGAGGAAACAACAAGCGGTCAGCTGTGGGGACATCTGTCCAAATACCCAGCTGTCAAACCGTAGCAGAGCTGAGCAGGCATTCTTAACACACATGCAAATAAAGCCAAGGCACTCTCAGAGCGTGAACTATATTTTACTTCTCTTGAGCATAGATGTCTTCATCTTACTTTTATTTCCTTAGTCAAGCTGACAGCTTTAGGACCTTGCAGGGACTACACAGCAGCTTCATGAAAAAGCACAGTTATCCTACAGTCACGATACCTTGAAAATCTAATATTAGTGTAAAAAAATCACATAGAGACACAGTAAAGTTAGCTACTGGTTTTGCTGCTACAACAGAAGCAGCTTCGAAGTTTCTCATTCTTCCTCTCCCTCCTCTTGCCTTCCATCCCAAAAGCTATAAAAAAAAGTTAAGCTGGAAACATGCAAGTGTTATTTTAAAAGGGCAAATTGATAGTGACACAGGTGAGAAGCTTTCAGAGTGCACTGATACCAATAAGAGTGATTTTCTAAGCATAAACTCCAGTGCCCTTCAAAAACCCTTGTGCCAACAAGGCAAGCATTGATTACAGAGCTGCCCTCTGTCATTCTGCAGTCACGTACACACCACTTACACAGGCCTGAAGGTTGAAATCCTAACTTAACTGGCAAGTTATCATAGCTCAACTGTTTAACTTGATTTTAACGTATTTGCATTACAGTCTGCGAAGCTGGTTAGCAGCAACTCTAAGAGCTGAGCAGGTAGTAGGGTGAGGGCTCCAGCCAGAGTGCTGCAAGAGAAGCACGGGAGAAATCATTACTACCACAGTGAGTCTGATTAGACCTCTTCTCTTTATATAGCTGCTTGGCTCCAAACACCTCCCCTGCTTCTTTGGTGCCTGGAGGAGGCTCCTCAGCCTCACCTCCCTCACGGGCCAGAACAAACAGACTTACAGCTGCTGTTTCTCTAGCAAGGGACCACACATGATCCTTGAGCAGCTTTCCTCCAAAGCTTTTATACTCACTTGGAGTGGCTTGGGAGTAGAAAAGAGGAGCAGCAATAGGAGTGCTTGGAGGTCACACACAGAAGCCATCGCTGATGAATTTGGTATTTTAGCCAAGCCACCAAAAATACTGTATCATATCTGACTATGCTTTCCACCTCAAGACCTTCACAACCCTTTGCAAAATTATTTTCAAGTTCCATTAGCTATCACTCGTTAGCTGCTATTATCTGACAATCTTAGGACTTACTTTGGAGTCCAAATTAATGTTAGTTAATTAACACCTTTATTTTTAAGAAGGATCAGAGACCTGTGATGGGTCCAGCTGGGACTTTTTTGCACCTGTTGCAACCTCAAGGAGACACACAGGTCTGGGTTTTGTTTCTCAGCAGTTGGAACCTGCTAACACAATATTTGTAAGATGCTGGCACAGAACTAAGTGAATTTAGTATTTGCCAGTTTGCTCAATCGCCATCTGCTTCTACCTTTTCGTTAAGGCAGAAGTACCATCCTACAGATGGGCTGATCTGTAACAACTGATCCTGCAACAGGGGCCAAAAAGCCAGGTCCATCACAAGAAACACTACAGATACACACTGATTTCAGATTCAACAGAGGCTATGATATACAAGCTATTATTAGTTTCCTACTCCGTCTTCGTCAAAGTTTCTTTCTCTTAAGAGTGTGCAAGGTGTGAGTTTAAAACATTTCAGAAGCTACTCTCCACCTACCAGTCTCTTAGATCTACTAGAGTTCACACAACACGATGAAAAAAAAATAAAAAAAAGAAAAAGAAATAATTTCCTTACTGATTTGACAGTAAGTAGAGCTGCTAGGGCAAGGCATACCTAGGAGGGATCTCTCCTGCCTACAATTAAAATTTTGGTAAGTACATAATTAACACAGTAATATTTAAGACCTCTAATATAAAGACATGATAAAATAAGATGGGTGGACAGAGAAAACAAACTGCCAGTCTGAAGGTCCCTGCTAAAGAACTTGGTGTTTTAAAGAAAAGATCTAGAAAAACTAGAACTGACAGTGCTGTTGGGGAACCTGAATCAGAACGAAGACAGGAAATAAAGGAAGACAAAGTTATGCCTTAAAGCCTAAGCCATCCCTTCAATAAATAGAGCTAGTAAAAATGCAGAGTGCATATTGCATGCCATATTTTAGGGGTTCAATCTGCCTCTACGTGTGGATCTCCCGAGGATGTCTGTAGCACCATAAAAAGCTTCAGGCGTGACCACAGTGGTATTTTCATTTAGGCAAAGAGTGCAACTCTTCCAGTTGCCCCCTGTTACCATGGGGTTTTTTCATACTACAGAGCAGACTTGGAGCTTACGAGCTGAACTCATTTTGGACTAAACAAAACCTAAAGACTTACTGCATGAAGAAATGTAACTACTTGCTTATAGGCATTTGATCCATAGGATCATACAAGAGTCAGCACAAAATAAAATCCCTGCAAACACAGGCACTGTGATCAGCAGGTCTATAGCACCAAAGCATTCTCACTTGCTCCCCTGCTAATCAGACTATTGACTGCCACTTGCAGTCCAGCTTGTTTCTGTTTGTAAGTAATGATGTTGACATCTACTTGCAGTACCGGCATGAAATGTGATTGCTCTGAAGGTCAACAGCATTCAGAGAGGAGCAAAACAATTGTTTTTGTTTAATTAGCGTTAATAGCAAAAACGACAATTTGTTTTGAAAAAGGAAATCTGTACCAAGTCATCATTAGGCTGTCTCTTCCCTGCCTACAGAAGGTATCTTGCAATAACCATATGTACAGTATGAACCAAGGCAGTGGTTCCAAGATCTTTTAGGACAACAAACTGTTGCTAACCTGCAAATCTTCTTGCATGCCATGGTCTCTAGAGCAGAGCTGGCCAGAAAAGCAAGCACCTGGTAGCAGAAGGTAACATGTCAGGCAATATGGACATTCTGTCCTGAAGTAACAGAAGGACAACATACTGCAAGCACTCAAGGATTAAGTCCATAGCAGGAAAATTATAACTTCTGATCGATTGCTATTGCTCCATCAGTAGAGAGAGTTGCAGTGTATGCACTATCAGCTTTGTTTAACTATGTTCCAAGAAAGTTTAAACAATTTAATGGTTAAACGGGGGGGGGGGGGGGAAGCAGCAACACAAAACCACAACAGAAAAGCATGCCTGCTTATATATGATTTTGCATGTAGAAACACACAGAGAAAAGATGTGGAGTAACATAGTGCTGCCTGTCCTCGGTTTTCCTCTCCTAATGCTGCAATGGCAATACCCATAACTCGGTCCGAGATGTCACAGAGCACTGGGGACAGTAGCCCTACATTTTCAACTCAGTTCGTCCCTGAAGGGTGCATAACTAAAGATACACTTTTGAAAAATCTAGCAATACCTACTTCTCAGGCATAAGCCTTAATTTGCACTGTCGAGTTTTTATAGGACAGGTATTAGGTGCAGTTGTTAACTTTGCAGTTAAAGGTTTTCCACCAGCAGTCACTTGCCCCTGACTGATAGCTGCCCAGCTTTACTTTGTTCAGCCCATGCACAAGTGTTACTCTGGAAACGGACAGCTCATCTGGCATTCCAGCTGAGGAATTCAGCCTCCAGTTTGTCTCCCCCACCTTCAGTACCTTAAGATGGAAGGGATCAGGAAGTTAAAACCCAACCAACCAAACTCTAGTAGTCCAGCGCCTCATTTATGCCCCTCCTGAAGAATGCAGGGGAAGGAAAAGATTATGAAAAATATGCCCCTATTGACATAACACTGGAAAACAAATCAGTCTACAAAGCATAAGCAAAAGCCATAATCTCTTCAATATGTTGAACATTAAACTAATGAAAAACCATTTAAAACCTAGCTCAAGATTTTAAGAAAACTATAGTTAGCAAACTCTCTCAAGAGTATTGCACAT
This sequence comes from Egretta garzetta, assembly GCF_000687185.1. Lineage (NCBI taxonomy): Eukaryota > Metazoa > Chordata > Aves > Pelecaniformes > Ardeidae > Egretta > Egretta garzetta. The sequence continues at coordinate 346,921 of NW_009258379.1, forward strand.
AGATCTAAACCTTGAGGTACCAACTTGGAAATAAAGCGTTGAGGGAAACAGTGCTCAGAATCAGAGAATATTTTTAAAATTTCACAATAAAATCGACAAACTCCAAGAATAAACAAAACTAGAAGCAAACTTCATCACCCTCAAACACAAACCAAAATCCTGTAAATGCACCTGTCAGTATTTGTGAGTGGGGAAGACATCCTGGCTTTAAAAAACAGAGGGGGGAAACTACTATTAAGCCACTTAACTGTTATTTCCTTCAGCATGATCCTCCTGCGTGCCGTGTATGATCCTAGCAGAAGCTCTCCTTAAAAGCCTTCTACGTGTTTGTTCACAGCACCGGTCTTTAAGTCCAAACATTTAGGTTGCTGAAGTTATCTCTCAGGCCTGTTTAGAGTCTTGTATGTTTTTCAAAGAAAGACCTCAATTATTTGTTCTCATACTCGGCATGTTTGTCTGCTGCTCCTAAACGGAGCCAGCAGTTTCTCTTTTCATTTTATTGCTGTTTTGAACGTAACTATTTTCACTCACCTTCAAATTCTTCCCTTTCTTTTCACCAGCCTCAATGTTTATCAATGGGAAGCATTTAATTTTTTTTATAACTGTGGTGGGCCAGTAAGAGATTTCCCAGTAAATAAGATGTGGCCCAGTGTTGCAAACCTTTGCTCATGTGAATAGTGACATGAGGGTCAAGAGGGCTCCTCCTTGCATGAATAGCTCCTTTATCATTAAGCTGATGTTTCACAATCAGGATGGAGCAATAAAGAGTAAAAGTAAGGAACTGGAGAAGAGGGAAATGACTGAATTGCCTTACATTACAAATGATTGAATTGCTTCTGTCTCCTAAACTCGTTCCTACTCCAGAGTAAGCAAAGGTGCCTTTACTGGGGATCTCACCCTTCTCCCTCTTCCTAGAGTCCCAGGGCTTCAGGCCGCAGCAGCAAGTGGCAAGGACGAACCACAGACTTTTACTAACAGGCAGAGGTGTTACACTACATTTAAGATTCTACAATGCCCGTAAGTACAGCACAGTTACATCACTAATAAAAACATTTATTTTTGCAGATATTCCACAGTGTCCTGAGACATTTCTAGGTAACTGTACACGGTGAGGAGAGATTACCCAGTTCCTTGTGCCAATGCATGGTTGTGGTTGAGTGTCTTTCGAGGCCTACATAAATTGTCATGTGAAGCACCTCGGACACATTTTCATTTCAGCAATCAGCTTTACCCAGAAGACCACGGGCAGGCAGCAGCCAGCCGCTGTCTGGAGTGAGTCACCTTTAACATCAGGGTCTACATAGGATTACTCCAACAAGAGTTCAAGTACTTTCTATAGCCCTTACAGTCATGATAAGTAATATGGTATTTACAATAACCAAAAGCAAATGGATTCATCACAGAAGACACTTCCAAAAGCTGTTTTTAAACAAGTTCATTTTTAGGCATTTCTCAGTGAGGATTGGGGAAAAAAAGGCTTTCTTTCTGGCATATCCTACAAAACTCAGCTTGCAAGTTTTCTCTAAGTGTATTAAACGTGCTTTGATAAACATTAATTGCAGTGTATTGCTACTGTAATGTGTTGTGAAACTTTTATTACTGAATGTAAACTTCAGACAGTATTTGACCTAATGCAGCCCACTCAATCACTTAAACTGTCGGGACAGATACACCAGTCTGCATGTGAACTGAGAATCCGTGCTGACAACCGACTTGTCTTTTCAAGTGGTTAAGATCATACTGCAGATCTAACTTTGCAGCCACTCCACGCAGAGTCCCGTTGCACTTACAGCTAACATTAGGCTCAGATGAACACAAGAGCTAACCCGGGTGGGGAACGAGGGCAGCAGAGATCAGTCTCTGAATAAGCCAGTCCTTGTCACCTTCCAGGCTGTTTCTGGAAACAAAATTGGTATTGTTTGTTCAGCTAGAACATTTCTTGGCATCCTTGCATTTTACTAACAACCATTTAAAATTCTGTAGTTGGCAATACTCAGTGAAGAACTTTATCCAGCATGTTTTAAATGGGGATATCAAAAAGAATATCAGTGAAGTAATAGCAAAGCTCAGTGTGGCTCTGTAGAGTCACATGAGTGTCAGTAGGGCCCGCAAGCAGAGTGGGAAAAAAGGCTCCAAGACAAAGACTGAGGGCCATTTAAAAACCAGAGACAAGAGCAAGAAAAAAAAAAGTCAAATCATGCAAAAACCCTACAACAAGTTCAAGGAGTCCATGGAAGAGGGTCAGGGGAACAAAAGAGGTAGGCATTTTTTTTGTGTGTGTGCATATATATGCACGTTTTCAATCAACAACATTCTGAATGTATTGTAAGAGAATAAATTTGGAGGCTTGATATGAAAACAGGATGATCAGGATTAGCCAAAAGAGGACAGATGTTAGTAATGTTTTAAAGATTCAGCAGAACCCAGCAGAAGCAGCATGGATAGTGCTTGAGAAAGGACAACTACAAAGAGTATTTCTGATATACTTTACCAGTTACTCAGGATGAAATCCCAATGTCCTTACAGGATTGTCCCTATCCTAGTTAGCTTCAGCTAGGCTAGATTTCACCCTGCCATCCTCCTCTAAGAAAGGCCACTCTCCTTCCCATCACTTCTCACATAGAAGTTGAGTAAGAACAGGAGCAAAACTGTAAGTCTGGAAGAAAGTAGTCAGTGAAGTTCCCAGTAAGAGTGAAGCAAGAGCAAGGTAAGACTTACATTTTAGCTAACCTGAGCTTAAGACAAAACAAAAATATCTATGAGGGATCGTCAGACCAGCAAGACTGGACATGGAAAGTAAAGTATGGCTGAAAGTAGTACAGAGGCAAAATTGAAATCACATGAACATATCCCCAGGAGCTAACACAGACTGAAGAGGGAAGGCCGTGGAGGGATACTCAAACCAAATATTTTGATCTGGCCATAGTTTGCCTTAATTACTTTTTTTCTCCTCAGTGCCTTTGCACCATTCCCGTTCCACAGTGCTCTGTCATACAGTCTGTTCTTGTGAACTGCCCACTAATATTTTTGTTGTCATTTTGTATTTTAAGAAAAACCTTTCTGCCACTTCAGGATTAATTGTGATAAGGATCATTTAAAAAAAAATTTCTAATTATTCCCTTATACCAACATGAATTTCATCCTAAATTGAGTCAGAATCTAGATTCTGCATTATGTCTGCAGCAAGTTAAGCATGCCAGGCTTAACGCACATCCCAATCCAAATAAGGTTTTTTTTTTTCCTTGAGGATGTTAAATGAGGTTCAGGATATAACCTAGAGTAAGATTCCAGAAAGATTCCCGAACAGCAGAAGCATACTCAAAAAACATAGCATGTCTTTCATTTTCCAACATCTCTTTATACTCTCAAGCCTCCATCCACCCGCGCCACTGTATACCATGAAAACAGTTAGCAGGGTACTAAGATAGTAACAATAAGGACACTACCACCAGAAAGCTCTGCTATCTGAAGCAGGCAGAAAGCAGCCACCAACTGAAGAAAGAGAATCTAAACCACAAACTTTGAGGATCAAGAACCATATTTTCTAAGCTTGCACAGTACTGATTACACCAGTAAAACTCATGAGCCATTTTCCCAGTCTGCTGTATTTTAGTCGACTTTTAGTGAATTTAAGAATAAAATAATGTAAAAAAAAAAAAATCCAAAACAATGACCAGAAGATCTAGTCAATATAAACATCTGTGAAATAAAGTCCCAAATGACTATTCTCACCACTGGAGCCCCACATATCCAGGCAGCCTATTTTTCATGGTTCGCCACCACATTTTAATGGATACCACATCGATAAAGAGGCACTAACCGAGTTTATACTGCTTTATGATTTAATACATGCTATTGATTAATCAATAGTTTTGAAGAGGCATTCTGCCAGACGAGCGAGGTACGACGATTATCAACTCCTTATGGCTTGGAAAGAAGTCCTTCTGCTAAAAGAAAAATAACAGCGCACGAGTTGCAAGCATCCCTTCCGTGCGAGCCGTGCAGCCTGTCCCTCGCTTACCCCGCCTGACCTCCGGGACCCGCACTCGGGCCCCCCGACGCCTTCTCCTCACAAGGAGAGTATTCAGTATGGGGGGCGGGGGGGAGGAAGAAAAAAAAAAAAGAAAAAAAAAAAAAAACAAACCACACCACACAGAGGAGAAGGGGAAGGAAAGCAGACCAAACAGAAGAGGATCAAGACGCTTGGCTTCACCGTCCCTTCCTCGTAACACAACATCCATTGAGGCAGAAGAAACCACCCTGGGTGCTAAAACAAGAGCCGCATTCACGGCTTAGCTGGGTTTAGCAGCAGCCGGGCTTGCGGGAGCGCGCTCCGTGCGGGAGCTCCTCCAGCCCCCAGGACCAAAACCGAAATCAACCCCGAGCTCCTTTACCACTTGGGGCGGGGGGACGGGACACAGACGCGGACCCATTTGATCACTTAATGATAAAGTAGTTCGGAACGATTAAAAGCTTTCCCCGCGCTCCCGCTCGAGGGACGGTTTTCAGGCACCGGGCATTCTGAGCACGCAGCTCCGGCCGGGCTTTCCCGGGGAGCCGAGCGGCTTTCAGCCCGGCCCAAAAGCGCGGTATTTTCCGCTCCGGGGCGCCCGGCAGCACCTGCTGCCGCCCGGCCCCCAGCGCCCCCCGGCC
>NW_009258379.1:352264-371805 GCF_000687185.1 Egretta garzetta
TTTCCCTCCCTTTTATTTTTCCTTGATTCGAGGGAAGAAGGGGTAGCGTCCCTCGGTTTTATTTTGCTTTTCCCCTCCCGCCGCCAGGTTCGGCGGAGTTTCTCGTTGCCCACCCTGGAAGGCAGTGAAAGGAGAGCTGCCGTCCCCGGCTCCAGCGAGGTGCGGGGGGAAGGCAAGCAGGAGCTCTGAGGAGAAAAGGAGGGCGGCTGTCGGCGGGTTTCACCCCTTCCCCCTATCTCCCTTCCTTCGTGCATTTTGTACGTTCAATAAATAAATGTTCCTATACACACCCATGTGCGTGCCTGCGAACGAGGGAGAGACAGACCCCAGCTAGCAATTTTCCATAAGATGCTCAAAGCCCCGTCTGGGCAGAAGCTCCCTTGAAGGTCACCACGTTCATGAAGCCCTTCCCGGGAGCAGCTTACAGCCACGCACAAGTACATGCTCCACCATGCTCACGCTTCAAGGGCAGAAGGAAGGCAACTTGACTGATTTGAGCGAACGGGGCTGGAAATGGAGTTAAACGGGTCAGGGGAAGAGCAAGTCAGTGACAGGTTAGGGCAACGTGTTGTGCACCATGGCAAGGGGCTCATGGTGTGGACATGGTTCATCTTTGAAATGCTGTTTTTGTGGGCATAACTTATTTTCTGCCTTCTCCAGCCCTGCCTCCCCACCACCACCCCACCAACAGGAAGAAGCTACTCCAAAATAGAGTTGTCTGTGTCAACTGCATCAACACTAAGGATTTGGGGATATATAGGTATGTCAGCTGGAGTCCGCACACCAGAGGGCTGAGATGAGATGAAATTTTTCATGTGGACATAGTTAAAACGAGAGGAGGAAGAATGGGAAAGAGGAAGGAAAGAAGTAGAAAATAGGCAACAGAATGTGAGAAAACAAAAAGGAGAGCATGTGGAAGGCAAAGGAACTGCCTTGGTTAGGAGGTATCCAGACACCTACATGTAAAACTTTGAATCATGCTCAATGGATGCTCTTGTGAGATTGCCCACAGAAAATGCCATGGCCCGTAAGCAGTCCTTCCTACTAACGTGTATAGCACTCGCTGAAAATACATCTGCAAGAGGTTCCTGGCAGCCTAGAAGCAGGGCTGGAGAAACCACAAAATCCACAGGCATGTTACGTGATCAGCATCACTGTCTTTGCATGGGATTCCCCAGTTATGTAAAGGAAACATTAAGAAGAGAAAAGGATTGCCAAACTGTAGTAGTACAAAACAAAACAAAAAAAAAAAGCATTTGTGTGTGCTAGATGAGAGATCAAGTAGAAGGCATTACAATAAACATTTTAAAAATAATGTGTCACAGAAACTAGAGTAACCCTTTTTTTTATTAAGGCAAAAATGGGGGATGTTTCATGAAGTTGTAACGCAGAACTTCTAATTAGAAGGAAAAGAAGGATTTCATGATGCATAATTACCACATGAAAATGATTCCCAGGTGTTATCAATTGGCCCAAGACCTTTGCAAAACTTGAAAAGCCATTGGCCACATCAATGAATAACATGACCATCCATCATTGCCTCACTTGCTGATTTAAAATCAAAGTTAAAAACTGTAAGCTATGTAAACAGTTACGGTAAGTGACTGAAAGTATTGAGGAAGAACTCTTCCCAAGGCAAACTATGATATAATTCTCCTTTTGGTGCGCTCACACCTTCTGAGTCACCTGCAGATGGTTAGGTTATTCCAACAGCAGCATCGGTAGCCTGACACGTTATGGCAATATTACACTTGTGTGTTCCTGACCCTGAACATCTGTGCTTCGTAACTAGAAGGTATTTGATTAAATTTTGAAACTGTACTCTTCTCCATCTGTCTCTAAGTCTCTAAAGGCCCATTTATACCACTGAAACACTATCTTAAAGGCACAAGGAATGACACGAGTGACCCTGAACCTACTGCAATTATAAAGCACAGATGAGAGCGAAACCACTTTCAGGCATTTTATATAAAGTTTGTTTGCGATTTTGATTCAACATTTCTACCTTCCACGCTAAACTCCCAATCGCTGATTGCATAATTAGTGCTCTCAGTAACTGAGTCAGTCAGTGTTTAAAAACAAACCAACCTGTAAAGCACACACCATTTTTCCCCTGTGTTGAAATGCTATTGCACTTGTTAGACTGTCTCCTCATGTTTCTCCAAGTTTCAAAGAGGCGAGCCCTGTAGGGAATGCCATCCAGAAGAACAGTTTATTCCCCAGGGAACCATAGCCACCTACTCCTACCAGTGGAGGTGATCCTCTGAGTATCAACAAACTTCTTGCGTTCAGACATTTCACTTGGATCCCTTTGTCTTTTGCAGAACAAATTACTCGGCGTAATTTCGTGCTGCTGTCCAAGTGAGTGTGGCAAGAAGGAATGTTTTCTGTAGCTGGCCTCTCTTTGCACCTCCTGATCTAAAATGCCTCTCCTGACCTCATAAAAGATCCCATATCCTTTTATTCATGGCCCTTTTCTACTCTCTGTTTCCCTTGGATTAAACAGTACCCCTATTGTTAACCCACAGCACCTGCCGCATAGGCCCCACAGCTTTTCATGCTAGCTAAGTTAATGAAAAGGCTGGGGTTATTCACTCAAAGGCTTTAAAATCTCATTAAAAAATCCAGGGAGAAACAGCAGATAGCACTGTGGTGAGCAATACCACAAGTATCAATCATTTGTATTATTTGCATAGGTCATTATTTCAGGCTGTCCAGTCCAAAAGGAAATCTCTTTCATCCAAGCTGTATGTCTAAGACACATTTGCTGTGCAGATGTTTCCTAGAACAGCCTGAAATGAATGAGTAAATGTCAGAAAATGTTTTAGATGGAGCAAATAAAAGACATGATTTAGGCAAAGGGAACTTGTCATATAGTGGCAAAGACTGAGTGTTGTACTGGGCATGAACCAGTAAGAAGAGAGAGCCTCTCCTCAAGCCTCTGCCATTTTTCACTTGGAAGGCTACTTTGGGCTGGTTGATGGCTCTGTTCTCAGTGATGCCTGTCAACTCAGCATCTTTCACTTTTCTTTATCCGTTGAAATTTGGACACCTCCAACATTCCTTTCAAGTGTTACACGTCCAGCCATGTATGGTTTTAAGTAAGTTGAGGGTTGTACTATGGTGACAAGCAGTTTTGGTTCTTTGGTAGAGTCCAGTGCGTACAGAAAGGGTAAGGCTGGTCTGCAGATGATGCAGAATTTTGATGACACATTTGTGGAAAGTTCAGAAATTCTCCATTCACACCTCTTGGCCTAAGTATTTACACATAGCACGCTTTGTGCCCTGAATGTACAGTAACACAAACTAACTAATAATAAAAAAAAAAGAATAAAAACCTTTACCAAAACAACACGCATACCTCTGCAACAGACTTCTTCACCCATGGACAGATAATGAGTGAACAAACACCACATGATAGATGTTAGTCATGCTGCTTAATGAATAACTGGTGATGAGCACAATACCTGTGTGGAATGGCTGTAATGTGCTCAAGGAACAATATGTATTTGGATCATCTGTTTTTCATTGAGATACCTGCAGTGTTTGAGAGAAATTACTTCATCAGGAAGTCCAGGTATTTCAACATTTTTTCTGCGTATATTTCCCTGACTGCCTTGTTCCTCAGCCAGCCCCAGCGGTCACTGGATCTTCAGAACTGGACGATGAAACCCCGTTTCCTTCAAAATATTTTACAAAGACTCTGGCCTTCTCTTTCTGCTTCACCATGGCCTCCTCTTTCTGCTTCACCGTGGCCTCAGTCTTGCAGACGAACACTGGTAGTACCAAACGCTTACGATAGTCCTGCACACCGACATTCATGTCAGTGACCCAGGCAGCTCAGCACACAGCTGTACAAAAAACCCCAACTCGGGCAATGTCAGTCCTGGACTGAGTTCTACCATCATGGTACCTGGAGCACATCATCACTATTCCAGATAGTATGCTCAAGGCTAGCTGAGCACCATGGTAACAGAGTCAGTGCATACTGCAGCAATCTGTTACCTTGTTATGTAAAACATCACTGTCGAGTCTTATTTTTGTGTCATTAAGGAGCTACATTCTATTTGTGTACGGTAATATAGATGAATGTCTGCACATTGCTCTGAGACTTGTTTCCCAACCTAGTTTAAAATAATTTTTATCAATTTTGTGTCACACAGTATAAAAATCTTCTCCAGTGTTATGGCATCTGCCTGAATGTCACAGGGGCAGATTACAGGGGAGAAATCAAGGAGGTGTTGGCCTCCCCTGTCTCCCAGTTGGGTTGTGCAGCTGCACGTCTCTGTGCCAGGTTGTGCAATGGAAGGCCTCATGTGTGACTGGGCAGCTCCCACATCCACACTGGGCTCCCTTCCATGCCCGGCACGCAGTGCTCACCTTTTGTTAGTCAACATGCCTGAAGAGCTGTTCCCACCTACCTCTTCCCTTTATAGAAACAAAGCCACCACAATAATTTTGGCAGAGGAAAGGCAGAGAGAATGTTGATGGCTTTTTTTTTCCCCTCTTGGGGGAATAGAGTCTTGTGGATAACAGATGAGGACAGCTATACGCCCTAGAAACACTGAAAAGGATCATATTCTTATCATCTATTTTCCTGTTCCAAATCCTGCAGCAACAGTTTACAAGCTTAGCTTGGGTCTTAGCTGGGGGAAAAAAAAGATTGTGTAAGCAAGCAAGCAAGAGAGTTGGCTACACAGTTAAGGGAATATGAATTTCAAAGAATTTTTTCTATGGTTACTAGTTGCTTTTGTGCTTGTTGTCCTGGAGTGAAAGAAGTGTCCTGGCCCACGTTGCCTCCAGGCATGTACCTCTTGCTTCTATGCTTAAAGGAGTTTTGTAAGAAGACAAGAGTTCCTGGCATAGTCTACCTCTGCAGCCCCTTCACCTGTAACATGGTCCTTTGTGGTCCCTCCTCCATCACCTGTGCTATTGGGAAAAAAAGACAGCAAAGGCTGAGCTGTAACACCCACAGCTGTCCTGCAAATAAGGTGCTTGCAAGCTGTTTGTGGCTTTGAACTTAAGAGTTTGTGCCCTCCTAGACCACTGTCAGGAGAGATATTAAGAGTGTTTGGAGGGAACTTGGATTTCAGCATTTGTTGCCTTCCAGTGGTGCCGCCCACATGCCAAAACCCAGTGTAGAAGTAGCAAGCAAATCCAGGTCACTTGCAGATATGACTCTGGGGAGGCAACGTGGCACAAAAATGACTTGAGTTAGAACATCAGGAAAAAATCTACCTGGTCTGTTGCCACGGTTGTAAGCATAAAAGCTGCCTGCAAGTTGTAACTTACACTGGTCCTGGTCTCATGGTGAGCACCATGCTCTTGGCTCTCAAATGGCTTTCCAGGACTGTGCGTGGAGGGTCACAGTCAATTGCAAGCTAACCCATGACTGAGGTGGTAAAGCAAGTCAGATGCTGGAGGTTTTCCTCATATTGTGCAGCACCTCAGCAGTGCTCTGTTCTTCATTCTGTCCAATGGTCTGTTGGTCTCAGAATCCGAAAAAAGTCCAGGGAAACTGAGGAAGCAGTGAGTGAATGGGAGCATGTTCAAATTGCCCACGTTGCTGCTCTCCTTTGGGAGCTGATTGGAGAAGTCTTCGTAACTCAGGTTGGACTCACAATGCCAGCAGCGAGGTGTGGGAGAGGCCCAGCCGGAATCAGAGTTGAGGACAGGCAAAGAGCATAAGAATAGACAAGGCCTAACTATGCCTGGGGATCTGGTACATCTGCAAAAATCTGTGGAGCAGCTGGTGGGGAGAGGGAGAGAAGAGGGGTGGGGAACACTGAACCCATCAAGATGAAGTGATGTGGTCCTCTCTAAGGGCATCCAAAAAGAGGTGAACATCCCTAGCCACTTCTTTCACTCAAGAGGACCATCTGAGCCAGCTAGAGGTCCCCAGTGAATACTGCGTTGCCAACACGGGTTATAGAAACTAATGGTTAGCAGGCTGTTAGAGGTTTCACAACTCATTCCCTTTGAATATTAGTTATTTCTTTTGCCAAAGAGAGAAGGGGGAAAAGGGAGGAGGTGGAAATAAAAACTACATGGGGTAGTTAATTTATTTTAAAGGATTCAATCAGTAAGGAGATGGGTGATCTCTGCAGATGCAGATTGCTTCAGTCAGGACAGAAAATTCAGTGCTTTCCTTGCATGTGTTTAAGATTTCTTGGGAACAAGGAAGTGTATGCAAATAATGGGACCAATCTGCAAACACTTAGGTCAGCAGCCTTTGCTCAAGGACTCTCACTGACTGGGGATGCTCGTAGCAATAAAGATTCCCCAGGCTGGGGAGCCTGGCTCTCAGGTCTTCCTCATCTTCTGCTCTTGCTTCACTCCCTACTCTCACCCCCCAATCTTTTGCAATTCTGTGACAATCAGAGTTAATAAAAGGTGTGTCTGTGATCCTATAAAGCAATTTGCATCATCATCTTTTGTGATGAAATTTTCACAGGAGAAGGAGGAGCAGCAACCTTTTGCCCAAGTTAAGGTTGTCCTGGCAATATACCAAGAAGCCTGAAGCCCTTAATTTTCATAAGAGAGATCTGATTACCGCAGCCCATGCTTGAGTGCAGAAATGTGTCCTGCAGAAACTACACCCCCATCCCTCCACCCCCCCACTTCCAAGATAAGTCTAAAAGTAGTCTGGAGTGTAAAGTCTTGCATTACCACCACTGTGTCACAAGCACGTGGGCAGGCTTGGGCTCCCTTGCTGAAGTTACTGTACTACGTGTACAACAGACCACGCGGCAGCTGCCTCTGCCCTACTGAAAACATCATTTTCCTTAGCTGGGTTGAAGAAACTGTGCTGCTTTCACTAAACAGAAGTGGCCAGAACCTGACAGTTGATGTTAACTGTGTTGCATGTTATTTCAATGCAGATGACAATGCAACTTCCATTTTGACAAAAGGAACTGATAATTGACACCGAGCTGATAAAACATGACAAATAAGCAATGTCTAAGCCAGCTGAATAAAGGAATTGTCAGAGAAGTCTTTTTTTCTGCTGTGCTGTCTAGTGCAAATACAGCAGCCTTGCTTAATGAACAAGGCCTCGTTTAGTTCTGGGCTTGTCTCAACACTAGTCTTTTACAAGCACTTGGGACAAGATCATTAAACCTGCATGTATCAGCTGAAGACCTGCCTCTCAAATTTCCTTCTAATGCCAGGAAAGGCCCTAGTTACACAATTATACATTAACTAACAAATAAGTATTCTCAGCAGTGGGAAGTGAGTTACTTTGCAGCTCTCTATTGGAGTGTTTGGATGCCTTGTATGAAAACTAGAGAGATTAAATTCCTTTGCCTTCCTTTATAGTTGGACAGCTTGCAGGGCATGCTGCAATGCTGGCATCTAAATCTGCTTGGAGAGCAGTGTGGAAAGATTACAATTGGAATATCCACTATCATGATAATGTGTGGAAGGCTGGCACCTGTTAACAGAGCAGTGTGGGAAGGACATTACTGGGGCTCACAGGTAAAGCAGAGAGGGGATTTCGATACCTACTGTCACTCGTGCAGAAGAGCAGGAAAGGCCGATGTGGTCCTTCGCTGGCAAGTGGGGAGACTGCTACTGCAGTAAGTCGGGCACTGTAAGGAAGGGTGGCACTGGAGCCTATGGGAAGGGCTGTGCAGGCTGGCTGCCGTTGCAGGCCTTCGCTGAACATGTTGTAGGCAACAGGGCCACATGATGAACAGATACTACAGCTATCATTTTTATTTTCCAGAAAAAAAAAGTTGGCTTTCATATCTGGAGTGCCTAAACTAGTATGTCTTTTCTCCATTTAATCGCGTTGTAAACTCATATTTGTTTCTGAGCAGGGATCCCAAGTTTTAAGATCCAGTTCAGATCTGAACCTTTTCTTTCCTTCTGGTCTCTGCTTTGCAGAGAATGCCTCTGAGTCTGACAGTTTTCCATATCAGAAGTCTACTATTGTTACTCTGATCGTTGTTGAGACGTAAAACCTGAATTCACTCCTGTGTGGATAGCAGGATTTAATACCTTAATACCTTCAAACAGTAGCAGAGAGAGAAAGGAGAATAAAAATCCCTTGAATAATACAAAAGGTGCAATATGGCACTGCTAAGGAGCCGGATCAAATAACCTCTCAGTCTTTTCCATCTGTGACTTCTGCAGTTCCACACAGGCTTTTCTCACAACAGTTGGGTACCCCACACCAGGGCCAGGGTGCAGGGGTAAGGGAGAGCTCACACTACCAGCTTGACAGTTTGCCAGTGCCTACAGAAGCAATATGCACCTTTCAGTCAGTCACTGCAGTGAGTTACGTTTGCAGTTGTACCTGGCAGAGTGAACAGCAAATAACTTCAGACTATAACACGGTCTAATCTGTTCCCCCATATGCACTCCTCTTCTTTTCCAAAGAATACATCGTACCATGCAGTAATGAGAGCGTTCAAATAACAATGGAAAGAATGACTCTGATATTCTCCTGAACTAACTTCAAAGCTGCATATCCAGTTCTCTGCCTTTTTTGGTCAGTCTCTTTACACTATTTATGCCTGTTTTTAAACAGGCTGGGCAGGAGAAGAGATTCCAGCACACCTGATCCAACTTTTAAACTCAGCTCCACAGAAAGGCAGACATTACACCGTTATAGAGGAGAAAATCCATAGGACTTTCCTTGCTCCCAACACATTTATATTTCTTAAAACTATCCAAATGATAGGTTGGTAAAGTAGGTAAAAATGAGAGTGGGATGTTACACATGAACTGGAATGCAGGACACAAAAAGTCGTATCTTTCTGTAACGCTAAGTATTATCTCACATATGGGAGGCCACTTCCAGCCAATACATCAGAACTCACAAATCGTCTTTCAGGCACCTGTGAAAAACCACTGAAACCAACAGAGGCCACCTGCGATGTGCAAAGCCCTCAGCTGAAACAGTCACATTCACAAAGCTGAGCTATGAAGTCCTCTATACTAAAAAGGCCTCCAAACTAGAAAGATTTGTTGTTCTTCTGGGGGCGGTTTTAGGCACACAACTTATCCTCGTTGCGCTCTGCCAGTTTCTCATATTCTGTTTCTCCTCCCAGTGTCTTCTCTGCAGCCAGTCCTGCAGCCAGCTCGTCTTCTAGCTGGATAAGCTGCCTCTGCTGTAATATCAACACTTGTTGGGCCAACAGGGAAGACAGTGGAACCAGATACATACATAGGGCAAGAATGGTAATACTGCTATATTCGCGACTCCTGGTATTGACTTTCTCGCTGAAGGACTGTGCACAGCCCAATAATGAGTGACTTTCAGCCCCGTGTGCAGGGCCAGGTTATGGTTTATACAACACCTGAGTTCCACCTAATCCTCCAGGTTGGCTCTAAGTAGAATATAACTCTTCTGTTACACTTCTGCGCATGGTATAATTTTGATTAAAGAGAACTAAAGATTATTTGGGAGGAGTGGGGATCTTTATTTTCACTTCTTCACAGCCTGGAAAGGACCACCGAAGCCCACTAGGCACAAGCCTACTGAACTACAAAGACAAAAAATGAAGGTTGCAACTACTACGTCAGGGGAAAGCTTTTACACCACTGCTCTGTCTTAAGTTTGAGTGGTCCACCTCCCATACATTGTTCATGCTTGGACAGTGCAGTTTCTATTCAGAAATGTTCTCGCTTGAGTGTCTGCCATGTGCAGCCACAGTTAACAGAACATTGTGTCACATACGGTGCCTGGCACGGAGCATCGGTCTGCCTTTCCAACCCGCTGCGAAAGGGCGCAGCTGAGTACAGTGGCTGGGATGACATGGGTCAAGGCTGCCAAGTGCACTTGCTGAAGCAAATGTATTTCTCCAAAAATAGCGTCTCAGAGTAGGACAAGCAAAAACCAACAAGTATCTCATTGAAAAACAAACAGCCCATTAATTCTCTCAGATTTTTCCTCTCCTGTTGGTCCAGACAGGAACCTGCTTTATCTATCAAAAGAAATTCTGTGTATGCAGAGGATGGATAGAAGCCCTCCATACCTCTGAAATCCTCCAGGTCTTATAGACAGACAGGTCTTATTCTAACCATCTACCCAGACATATCTCATCCTTAATACAAAACGAGGCTGGCTCAACCCTTTGCAGACCTCTGAACTGTCAAAAGTCTGGAACAGCAAGGCTCCCGGGTAATTGCATCACGTGAGAGGGGAGGAGGCCGGAGGGAATCATCACTTGAGAATGCATGCCCACATCTCAGCTCCTATGTGTGATCTGACACCGGGCATGTCAGATCACGCACGGAGGAGATGCACAGGGCGTGTCACTGCCGGCAGACGCGTGCTGCTTAACAAGGTTGCTTTGAACGTGGACCCCTGCAGGGTCTACTCCACCTGCTCCAGCTCCGGGCTCGAGTGCTTCCTCTCTGCAGCCGTGGTGCTGGCAATGGCTCTGACCTTGGAGGGTGCTACCGGGAGGGATGGGCGCAGTGGAGGAGGGGGCAGCAGAGTGAATCTCACTCAAAATGCCTCAGGTTCCGCAGGGCTCCTCTTGGCATCTACCAATGGATCATGTCACTGCCATCACAACTGCAGAAATAATAACTAAAAAGGTTGATTTTCCTTTTAAAAATGGAGACATTTCATACAGTGGACCATCCATTTCCTGGATGTTTTTTGGCTTGCTAAATGGCTGTAACCTGTCAGCCTCCGGTTTCTTTTTACCAGATCAGCCCAATGCCTTCTCTAATCTAAAAATGCTGTGTCTTGTATCTTGTTGCTGAAAGATTAGCTTGTTCATGCTAGCTAGGGAGGCTCTTTTCATCAGAATCTGTTATGATAGAGGTTACTAAGCTCCTTGTAGCTTCCTCACAAAGCAAATATTGTTCCCTTTTCCTAGAAAAACATTGAAATTGTCAAGGGATTAGCATGCATTAAAGAATAAAAAAAAAAAATAGCAAGGAGGTCAGAGAATACACAAGTTCTTTGGGTTCCTGTGTTTCAGAGCCAAAGTACTGAAAAGCACTTCTGTTCAAACACAGAAACTGTGGCTCTCTGTGCTCTCAGAAGGGTGTCAGCAATTGCAGAAGTGTGGAAGAGGAGAGCAAACCTCATGGCACCAGCTGAAGGAAGGAGAGGCAGTGAGATGAACGGTGCCCCTTCAACCAGCCAGAAAAAGAGGAACCACCAGCTCTGTTTCTGAACAACTGGCTCTCTTTTCTGTGTTAGCAGGATGCTCCTCCCAGTCCCAGCTTCAATGTAAACTTGTGTTTCAGAGAAGTAAATGCAAATGCCCCAGGTGAGGACTAATTTGTATCATAGAAAATGAAAGGAACCCATGAATCAGGAAAGGAAGGACTTGAGAAAAGGTTGAGCTTCATCGCCCAGCACTTTGCTTTGAACCTGCTGCAGCTCAGATACATTCAGAACTGGAGTTCTGGAGCAGGCCCATCTCTGTTGTGAACTCACTTAACCTCTGTTGTCGTGGATTGTTTATTATAGAATAGCGAGTGCAAGATAGCACTCAAGGTAAAAATGTAGAAAAATGAATTGTGAGTGCACAGTGGCCATAATAATTTCATTGTTTGAAACACTTTAAAGTATATGGTTAAGAAAGCTGGGGACAAGTACGTGTGAAGATATACTGGTTTAAAACAGTGAGCTTTAACCATGTAGGTCTGTACATTTGTACAGGTAACCACATCATAAACTCAAGTACACTTAGGTTAAAACAGGCTGGATTCATCAGGAACCCTTCAGCTGGGGACAGGATGTATTTCAGCAAGTTGGAAGTAGTACTGAATGATCATGGGCTGAAAAAGCTTTCACCCTGCTCGGAGTTGCAAACAGAGCAGGATTTGGCCCAAAAATATACCATCAGAAGCTCTTTGAATTAATATAATAATAGAAATATGGTCCCAAGTTAATTTATAAGCATTATATAGCACTAACTACAGCTCTGAGTTGTGGGAATGTCTTTTCACAGGCAGCTCTGATATGGTCACGTGAATCACCCTAGGTCACAAAACTAAAAAAAAAACCAACCCCAAAAAACCAAAAGCAGGCAGGGAAAGGGAAGCAAGAAAAGGACTGTGAGAAAAGGGCCGGGGAATCCATCAGGACTGGAACATGAGAGTTTCACCTCCTATTCCCGCTGGACCATTCTCTGTCACCATCATTCTCAGTAATTTACCTCACCAGCATGATGTCAGGTTACATATTGTCATGGCTCTACATAATGTTATTTTTGAGATTTCTATTTGCCTTCTTTTTGAATGCTTACCAGGTTCACTCAGGGAGGGATACTAATGTCTCCCCTCAGAGAAGCCCAAACTGTGTTATCGTACTCTAGGAATAGCTTCTGAACTCAGTTGCTCCTTAGATATTAGAATAGGCTGTATCTATCAAGCTATCCCTTTTAACTTTCCCAAGCATTGGATACTTGTGTGGTGCTTCGCATGCATATAATTACAATGATACAATTGAAATATGCTTAAGAATTTAGTTTTATAATAAGCCTCTGGGTAGTTACTCAAGAGAGTTTCTGGCTCGACAAAAGAACCAGCCACCTAGGAAATGTACGGGTCTTTTCATATGGGAGAAAAATTAATACCGGGAACTTTGTAACTAAGAAGATGTTGAGATGTGCAACCATTAAAGGCTCTAACAAATCAGGGAAATGATAGCAGGCCACTGGTGAGAAAGATGCTCTTACAGTTTCCCCACCCAGTAAAGGCTGGGTCCATATGTTTGTTGTCAGTTGCTAGAGAGCCTGTAACTTGACATAACCAGGCACTGATGTCAGGGCTTCAGGGCTAATACTGAGCTAAGATCTTGCCAGCATTTATAGTTAACCTGTTTGTGCTACAATTGATAGCACAAAGCAAGCTTAAGTCAATGTTTACCTCTACTGTTAAAAGCAAGGAGAAGGAGAGAGGACAGTTGGTGGCTCCAAGAGGGCTCGATAGCCAAAGACTAGTGTCCTTGTAAATCTGATAAATAACAGACAGTCCAAATTTTTGTAAGAGCTCCAAGGTTTCCTGTGGGATTCCTTTAGATAAGAATTTGAAGGGCGCTGGTCACTTCTGAAGGTACATTCCCCTCTCAAGGTCCACAACAACGCTTCTTTAAAAAAAAGAACAAAACTATTTGTCCCTTCTTTGCATATAGATGGACTTGTCTATGCTCTCTTAGAAGAAGCATGCGGTCAGTGGATGTGTAAAGCAAGAGGAACAATTAGAGATGATGGCAGTGAGCAGTAACATAAAAAGCAATGGAACTGAACACCAAACAAACCCTGCCATACGTAGCCTCCTGAGTCAGGGTCACGTCCTAAATACACAACACTGTCTGAAAGTAGTGCAAGTAGTATTTACGTATCTATCTCAACACACACTTACTACATACTTGTAAAATATTTTTCAGATCCAGCATAATATCCCTTTACTTGTACAATGTGTTCCTTTAATAAGGAAGAGATGCCAATCCTGAACCTGCAGTCAGAGGTGCTTGTCTTAGAAAAGGTTCCTGGAACCATCTTGGCCCAGGTTCAAAGGCTGCTCAAATGTTTAGGCTCAAACTAATCAAGTTAAGTATGTTCTTGACAGATTATTTTCTCTGTTTCATAGCTCTCCCCTGAGGGATATTAGTCATAAACTCATCAGAACGCCTACACAGCATCCACACAATTTGAAGTAGATGTTAAAATAATCCCCCACCTGAGCACACAAGTCTGGTAACTGTTCAATCAGTTATGCAATTTGCATGTGTAGATGAATTTTGCATTCACAGATAGATTCATATGTGTATTACAGAGAGTTAAGATGGGAATCTGAAAACTGTTCTATAGCATTCATTTCCCATAATGGGATTTTATCACATTAAATTATAACCCTATATGTTTTTATATATAGATATATATGTATCTAAAGATGCACAGAACATATCTGGCTGTGCTCCCTTTACTTCTGGAGCTGTGACAGTGCTTAGCCAACTGAGAATGGGACAGTGGAGCTCTGCCCAAGATAGTCTTTGCTTGTCACATTTTGGGAAAGCAAGTGGGACATCAAGACTGGCAATTTTTTGGCCTATGAGAATTGCTGATTTCATACTCTGGATGTTTGGATTTCAGTTTGCTCATCATTGCAACTTTTACTCTATTTTTTTGAACGCAAATCTTTAGGCTATGCAATGCACTTTTCAAATTCTGCATTGTCAGTGCTCAGAAAGGAAGTGTGTCACCAGTCCTGCTGGCCGCTCACTGGCACCAAGCTCTTAGCAAAGGGTTGCGTGAGTGCTGGGTTTCTGGCACCCACCTTTTAAAATATTTTTTTATTTAGAGAACAGACAAACAGACAGTACTGAGCTTCACAGATGAATGTAGGAAAATAAGGTGGCTTAAGGTTTGAGCCTGCCAAGTCGCTGTCAGTATTATCATTTTCTGTAGTATAATAAAAAAAATGAAAGTATTTTTGCATGATCAGTCCAGGATAAAATTGGATGGTTACAGTGACCGATACTTCACCTAACCTTAGAGAATTCAGCTCTCATCGATTTCTCATGGAAACAGAAATATCTTCCAGATATACATATGTTAAAAATATAACACCTCTCACTCATATGTTTACAAAACTGTTTCCCAATATGATTTTCAGTTTCTATACGGCTGAGAATTCCAAGAAAGGTCTTTTTAGAAGTCATCCTACATTTCATTTTCAGTGATCAGATTAAAGTTTGGTTAGCGGTAGTGGCACATCTAGGCTTTTCAAATTCCTCTTAGGAACCACAGAGCTACTACTAGGAGCCATAAATGCGGCTTTGTCTATATGCCTATAGGCATAGGTTTATATTATAGGCTTATAGGTTTATATATTTGAATATTCCCTGTCAGATAAAAGAACATTAATCAGTGTAAGATGCTAGGAATTTATCAAACCACTTGACTAATTCTTCAGGGGCATCTCCCTCATACTTATCTGGGTTTGGATTAAATGAAATATATTTACCTCAAATTCTATTACCACATGGCCTTTAAAATCTTAACCTCAAAAATCTCCCAGCAAATTGGGAAACCAAAAAAACCCTGCAATACCCTTCTTCAGTCATAACACAAAAAAGATTTCAGTGCTTCTTCCTTTTAGAAAAAAGAGTTTAATTTTTAGGGAAAAATATTAATAGAAATTTAAGAATGATAAAATTTTACAAAAAGTATTACACCAGTGAGAAGACACTGGTATAGGACATTAGCCAACTAGAAAAATGAACACTGACTGACTGAGGTGATGGGGAAGTTTTTCTGTCTACTTAAAACTCAATTTCTGGTTTGCAAATTTCCAATTCTAATGCCCTATAAAGAGTTAGCAGGCAAAAAAGTCTTTGCTAAAGACTTTACGTTTCCTCCCTTCCTCTCACATTATTTAATCAGAGACTGATGCCAGTAATTAATATAAACAAAAATAAAAAGCTCACTATAAAACATCCAAGATCCCCAGAGAGTCCTGTAGGTAAACCAGTCTTAAAAAAATAGCATTGACAATTCCTCTCAGTTCCAGAACCTCACAAGAACTAGAAAAACTATTATTTTCCCTTTGTAAATCACTTTAAGGTCAGGGTATGTTACTTACTTGAAAATTTCACCCCTAAAAAAAGAAAGTGTCAAAAAGAATATTAATCCTGTCCACTGACTATTGCAGAAGACGTGCCGTTATGGGTACTCTCTGTCCTTTGCTGGTTTTTTGGCTGCTGCTAGCTGCCCTTGTTTTTACCTACTGCTGGAATATAGCTTTATCATACGAGGTTGCTGTATTATAGCACTGCTTCCTCCTAGTGTGCTCCTGTTTCATTTCTTCAGTTACTGTCTAATGTTTATGCCATTTGCAGTATGTGAATGGAAACAGAAACCAGGGCATGAAAGTCATTGACAATAGAGATAAAGCTATAAATCCCTATCTGCTTTTAGTCCCCTACTTCAGTCTTTACTATCCTCATATTTATTTTATTTTGTTACAGCAATATGCTGCATTTAACCCTTTGGTTAACTAAGAAGTAGGAATATTTTTTCAGGCACAGCAAGTATTTTTCCATCCAGCTCTATCTTCACAACCTCATGATGGCTTTGACAGATGAGGTTATTAATTTCTCTGTCATTTCCAGCATGGACTATTTAGTATTAGTATAGTATTTTGGTCTGAGGCATGACTTGTACCAGCACAGCTACATTGCTGAAACCTATAGGAAAAATGGAGTGCAAGAAAAGCAGTTATAACGTTCTGCTTTCGGTATGGTAGTGAACTACTCTGATGTAAACACTTCACTGTCAATATATCTTCATCTGCACTTTAGAGGATAGTTGGAGCAGTATAATTTCTGGGTGGAAATATGGTCCAAATGACTTTTTCATGATTCCTTTTAAACCTAGTTGGCTACCTTGGTCAATGTGGAATTGTAATTCAGTTCAATTATGGATATATTTAGTTTAAATGTTTTCTTGAAAAGGAATGTATTTAAAACCTTGAGTTAATCTAAGATTAAGTGCTTCGCTGCACAGGAATTTAGGTAAGTGCTTAAGAGTTCTGCTGAATCAGAACCCAGTGAGTCAATGAATACCTACATGCTTTTATAGGTTCTCATCTTAGATTCCACATTCTCAAACTCAAGAACTACTGATGATTCAGCACAATGGTTATTATACCTATTTTTTACCAGGAAAGACATTAAATGATACCATACATATAAAATAGTAACTGTTTTAAAATGTTTATTGTATTAATGATATATTATGCTATTATTATAGTATCCTCCACTATATGCTAGATGGACAGAGTTCAGAAAAGGAGTACGCTTGTTCTGGGAAGGCAATGGTCTAAAGACAAATAGAAGACAAGAATTATGGGGAGGGAAATAGTGTATATTGATTAACCATAAAATCTCTGGGAAGTGGCGTGATACTGAAGCAAAGAGTGTCATTAACATATATAAGATAATTTTATCTATTCAGACCTCAAAGGCAGAGAAAGATAAGAATCTTTGTGAAGGTTACCTTAAATTTTTTATTGTCCTTCTTCCTTGCAAATGAATTTTTAGGTGATTTCCAGGCACTAGGAGGGTCAAATGAATCTAATATGTGAATATGACAAAAGGTGATTGTGAGAATTTAACTGTTGAGAGTAGTGAGAGATTTGCAATGTAAAAGGGTCTTATTAGAAAATATATACTCATAAACCCCAAAATGTTTCACTGAAATATTGTCAGTACACTTCTGATGACCTGCGGGCTGAGTCCATTGGCGACGTGCAGCTTGCTCAGAGTCCAGCCAACAGGTTTGGAAAGTAACCAAGAAGTTGAGCTTCCAGGTCCACACCTCCGTGTCAGTGGCACAGTGCTGACTTGGTGGCTCAGATTTAGCCTCCAAGGCTCCCAGGTCCCCACTAATCAGCCCTGCCATGGGTTGTTTCAAAAACCATGGATCTAAAAGTTTCCTTGCTTCCTGCCTTCCAGGTCAAGCACTGTAAGAGTGCTGACAGACAGCTCTGCTCAAGGACTGCCTCCGAGTGCCATGGCTGGGAATGTGGGAGTCCATGTAAAATGAGGTCTCTTTCTGCCAGGAAGAACTTCAGGACTCCCAGAGGTGGTGGTTGATCATATTGTACCACATCAGTGTTCTCACTCTAAATGTATGTGATACCAAATAGTTATACTCATTTAATTTAGGGTGCAGTGTGACATTATAGCAATGGTGACCTAGGGGCTGGTGTCACTGAAAGAGGCGTTCACATCTCTCAGAGCAATTCCTTGTGTAAAGTTTCACTCACGCAGCTATAAAGGTGTTAGGCAAGTAAGTCTTATATTTGTATAGAAACTGATGTTAAACTGATGTAATCTGAGTGAACATAGCATTCCCTGTGTTGATTTAGCTTCAGTTAATTGCCTAGTGACTTAAGCTAAATCCCTAAAGCCACTCTTAACTTCCTATGTATCAGGGTGTATTCTGTCTAATCATTAACGTTTTCTTTTCTGTAAAGAGGTTAAGTCTTCAAATGCACTTCAGTGATTTAGAAGCCTAAGACTCCTTTTAGAGATTACTTGCATGTCTAGGAGCCTCAGTCGTTTTGCAAGACACTAAAAATTAAGCTTATCTTAAAAATAGTATCAGCGGTCTTAAAATGGCAAGAGTCTGCACCTGCATTGTGCAGCATAAAGCCCTCGATTAGAAAACAAGTCCAAAGTAAATATTTAATTGAGGATAAACAATTAACAGTTCAGAGAGATCAAAGAGAGAACTCGCACTTCTGACTAGGATTGTTTAAACTTGCCTGGCTGCAGGTTAGGAGCAGTGACCACTTCGAGGTTGCCTTCACAGTCAGAAGTGACAGGAACTTTAACATTTAAGCAATCTCAGCTCTCCAGGCATAAGATCAGTGGAGAGCCCTGAACTCCAAGCTAGCTACACATTTTCCATGCCTGGGGATTTCTAATGTCTCATTTAATAACGATCTCCAACCATGAAAGCCAGTGGTGATCACAAGTTCTTAAACTGTCAGTTATCTGGTATTTGCATCTCTTGTTGAGGGGAAAGAGCAGGGTGTGGAAGAGGGAAAGATGGCATGCAAAGTGGAACTGAAGTCAAAGAGAGATCTGCAAACACGCAGGCTGAAAAGTCAGCTGCTAAACTATCCTATAACACCAGGACTCAGGAAGAGTTAGAAATGGGGAGATACCTTCTGGCAGTGTCAATACACCAAGAAAGCAAAATCTTAGCATGGCTTAAGACAGCTTAATGAACTTAGTTTTCCTTCCCTGCCCTATACATTAATTTGAATTTAATATCGCCAAGGAGACTTCATACTTTCGTTTTCTACCTCTCTCGGACATGGTGGTAACAGTTCAAAATCTGAGACACAAAGCTACGTCATCATCATATGTTCTTGGCTGAACTTAAAGACCTCGCCTTGTAATGTGAGTAACAACAATATTAGCATTAATCCTAGCTTTCTGAGAAGCAAGTCTTTTCCACAAGGAGGGAAGATGATTTGAACAGAAAAATACCTAAATACCTACATAAGAGACTCTTAGGATATCCTCTTTCTGTGTCTTGCTAGCGGAACATGGCCAAATGTGTCAGGGTTTGCTGATGGACCTGGTGGCCTGACCACACCAGCCCTTTATATTTGCACCATGAAGTTCGAGGCTCTGGGACAGCTGGGCAACGCTGCTCCAGTCAATGTTCCTCTCCAGTGCACTGCCTTGAAAATATTAACAGCAACAAGCTATTTCTCTGTCAACAGAAAGGGCTATCATACAATAAAATGACCAAGATGATGGTACAGAAGAACCTTAATGTAGTTGAAACCAAAAACTAACTTGTGCGTGAAACAGAGTGGAAAAGTACAGAACTGACTTTTTTTTACAGTTCAAAATGGAAAAGTCAGGCCTTCAAAATCATGTTTAAAAACAAAAATATGTGTGTTTCTTGTGCACGCTGTACAGCCTTTACCCCCAAGCTCATTCGCCCAGCACATGTGCCAGCATGAATGAGATGACATGGTAGATAGCTCCCAGGTGTCCCTAAGATTACGAAGTCCTGCTGTACTAATGCTCTGCCCCA
>NW_009258379.1:371838-385401 GCF_000687185.1 Egretta garzetta
TTTTCATCAGCTACCCCAAGGTTAAAAAAAAAAAAAAAAAAAAAAGCAGCAGTGTTTAGCACTGAAGACAAGCCCTAAGGAGATACTGACAAGCAATCTGTCTTGGGGCAGTAATTTCCAGATGGATCCAGTGCAGAAACCACATTCCTGAAACTAGTAGATGAAAGCATCGCAGCTGATACAGCTTAAATTTGTGACTCGGGGAAATCTGTGTTTACCCAGGTAGGATTAATGCTGATACCAGCCAGAACTGAAGTCACTTAGTGCCAGCAGTAAGGGTTCTGGGTTGTCCATCTAAACTGACTACTTGCTCTGCTGGCTGCTGTGAATACGCCATTGATTCCTTCATTTATTTAAAAAATGAAAAAACAAACACCCCCAATACAATCTGGGCTTTGATTTCCAGGAGGGCTGAGCTGGTTCAGGCAGGTTATGGTAATTTGTCTGTTGACATTCTTCTGATGGACAAAATGCCTATTATAAATAGGTTTGCTGCTTCTCCTGCTCTAGTGGCCTCTCACCAGAAGTATGGTCTGATTCTGGCTTTAAGAGTTTGCTCTGCAGATACAGTGCTCCCATACACAGTGCCGCTCCAAACACTAAGAGAAAATTAATTAGACATACCACTTAAGTAGAACAGGGAATTTTAGAAAGTTAAATCTTCCCATGGCTGAGTGGAAGAGTCATGTGTCCTTCCGTGGCTGGTGAATTCAAAGCCTATGAAGCTTTTACATGCCATTTACCATGGAAAAAGGATGTAAATGGTCCATAGGCCTGCAAGTGGTCTTGGCAGTTTAAAAAAAAAAAAAAAAATTAAAAGTGATTCTCTTTAAACCAGATCATCTCGCAAACCAGGTCATATTGCAGACATACAAATATTAGTTCTAGTACAAGGAAGAAGGAAGGAATATGAGGCTGGGAAGGAGAGAAAGGAGAAATTAAGACTAAGGCAGCCCAAACTTAAATCAGCTCAAGGTGCTTGGAACCTTACTCAGAGTTTCAGCATATGTCTTTCAAGGTCTCACAAGCATTTGCTTTCAGACCAATGCAAAATGAACTGAAATTGTATGTGCTTGTTGAGCTGATCTATCTCCAATTTTAGTAATTGTATCGGAGAAGCCAAAGATCATTTATTTCCCAGGGTCCCAGCACCCTTCAAATTACATCTATCACTAATGCACACTTCAGTAAAAAACATTTACACATTTAGCTACAAACTGCTTTCGGGATCAAAGCTTGCAGCAATGACACATGGTGACAAAAAGGGGCTGGGAAATTCTATCTCTCTCCCTGACCCTTGTGCTTACCAGTGGGAAGCCAAAGTGGAGGGGCACCCTGCTGTGCCAGGCACCAAACAGGATGCCCAGGAGCTGCCATAAAACCCTGGCAAGCCACTTTACAAAGGCTGCTACAAATCCAGAATGGAGAACAGAAAAGCATGATAAATTATCAAAGCCTCTCACAGGATGAGAGATTGGAAAAACTGGTATTTTCATAGGTTGGCGGCAAGTAAGAGATATGAGAAAAGTATATAATATGGCAAGTGGTCTGGAAAAGGGACACTAGGAACTAAACTAAACGAACAGCAGAGTATCTTTGGTCTTATAGCCCAGTACTTAAACCACTCTGGAGCAGAGGGATTTCCATCTCCCTGCTGCAGGCTTCTTCTGCCTGCCTTGTCTGACCACGGTCTCAGGTGGACTTGAACTAACTGGACAGAAATCAATCTGATTTCTCAAGGAAAGTCCTGTATTCTTCTAATTGTCTTACGAGGAGCAGCTGAGGGAGGTGGGGGTGTTCAGCCTGGAGAAGAAGAGGCTGAGGGGAGCCCTCATCGCCCTCTACAACTGCCTGAGAGGAGGGGGGAGCCGGGGGAGGAGGGATCGGCCTCTTCTCCCTGGGAACGGGCGATGGGACGAGGGGGAATGGTCTGAAGTTGTGCCAGGGCAGGTTTAGGTTGGACACTGGGAAAAATTTCTTCACCGAAAGGGCTGTCAGGCTCTGGAATGGGCTGCCCAGAGAAGGGGTTGAGTCCCCATCCTGGGAGGTATTTAAAAGAAGGACAGATGAGGTGCTTAGGGACAGGGTTTAGTGGTGGGATGGCAGGGTTAGGTTAACAGTTGGACTTGATGAACTTAAAGGTCTGTTCCAACCTAAACGATTCTGTGATTCTATGATTAGGGTGTGTGCATTTGTACAATAGTTTCACTGCTCCGTTTCCAACTACCACCCCACAACTAGCAGCTGCTGCCCGTTCAGCTGAAAAAGCACAACTATTTGAGCATGGACAGCTTTAGGGCCCTTCTAGAGGACTTGTCTGCTTAGTTTGCACTGCTGTGACTGTTACCATGGCTCTGATCAGTTACTGTATCTTAGCTGAAGTGGGGTGAAACGATCCTGTGAGGGCTGCAAACTCCTTAAATATACTGAAGATAAAAGAACATCTGACTCTACACATTTATTACTTCTGCAGGCTTTGTCTGGGTAAAGTCAAGCCAACAGCCTACCTAACCATGCCTCATCTTCTGTATTTACAAAAGAAAGTGATAGAACATATCTATCTCCTCAGTGGTGCATGCAACTTTATGAAAAAATACACACATTTTTTTAAAAAACATCCATAGAAACACAGATTGTTCTCCAGGTCTTGCAAGGGTACCACGTGATGAGCATGGAAATCCCAGCAGAAAAGGACGAGCTATGTTTGGATATTTTGATTGTCCTTGATACCTTACAAAATGTGGGAGCCAAAGGGAAGGTAAATAGTTAAAAATATTTGTTTGGCAGTGAGGTTATCTGTTTACGTAAACACAGAAAAGCAGTGTGATTTTTCAGTAAAATTTGTTCTGAGCAATTTCATCAGACACACCTACTAGATGGCTGTCCAAATAATTGATTCTGTGCCTTGGCAGTCAGATAAAAATTTGGGAGAAAATTCAGAATTTGAATCTTCTTGCCAAGCAAAAATTAGAAATTGATTTAATTTGACATGTCATGTTCTAGCTAACACGAAATATTTATTCTGAAGAATTTTCACAGAAGCAGAAATATGAAGAGAGGGAGTAGTTCTCAGAACTGCTGCTGGGGGGACAGTTGCCCCTTTATTCAGTACCTCAAGGGCTGTAGCACTTTTACACAGGATATGAGCTACCCAGATTCAACTCTGTTCTCTGCCTCTGTTGCTCACCTCCCAGAAAAGCGGCAGAATCACCACATGTGGGTAAAGAGCAGCTCCCCAGTTACCTGCCGATGCACTTTCACTTTGGATAAACATTTGCAGCTCCAGCCTTCCCGGGAGCTTATCACACACCAGGTGGAGGCTCATTCCTGGACACTTTTCTGTGGCCTTTCTTTTGTAATAATTAAATGTTTTATGCAAAGTGGAGTTGTGGTGCTAACCATGGTTTCTCACAGCCCAGGTAAGCACTCGACTCCCAGGCTGTCAGATAAATCCAGTAGCTGTCACATCCTCCTTTATCTTTGCAGTAAAAGAGGAGGAGGACCATCTTCTAGCCAAAGGTAGCCAATGAATTCAAACTGAATTTGTAAGTAACATCAGGATAAATAATCCAAACGCACTTTGCTGAAAGTTTGTCTAGCTCCAGTATTTCTTTGCAAACTCTTGAGGAAGGAGTGCATGTTATATATATTGCCCGGCACAGGAAAGCTCAGAGGATCTGAGGAGATGGACTGTGGTCACAAAGTTGTAGTTTTAACTGCATTGAATGTATGCAGTATATAACAGTCTGCATGAAAATATGATACTTACATTAATTAGATATAAAATACATTCCTGGGCTGGGCAAGACAAATCAAATGTAAAATTTGTATTAAGCTGACTGCCATTAAACATTTTTACACTTTGGATGTAAAGAGTCATATCTCCTGAAAAATATATTCATGCAAATTCATTGGGCATACAGTGATCCTTGCCTCCAAAATACATCATCTCCGTACTCCTTATCAAAATGGTTGTCAATTAGCTACGCTTAAATTCAAGAAGCTGAATAGAGAAGGCAAATAGAGAAAATTTGTAAGGGGTCACTTGAAAAAGATCTAAGAAGGCATGCTGTCTCGTGTTGCTGCTGACGCACAAAAAAACCTGCCTGGGAGAAGCAGTGGCAAGAATGCTGGCATGAGTAGATGAATGACCAGTGCCTTTGGGGCACTGATGTTTCATTACATAGACAGAAATAGACAAGACCATCACATGCATTCATGTGTAGTGGGAATGAGGAAAATTCTAATACTTTCTAAACGTCAAGAATCTAAGCCAGAAGAATTTTTGAAATATATCGATAGATCACAAGACAAGGAGGAAAAAGGAGGGCACACAATGGCTTTCAACTTTTTTACCCGTGCAAAAATCAATCAATCCATAAAAATAAGTCATATTTTAGACCACACCAGAAATTACTGCAGTCTACTGCCATCATCCTTAGACACAGGTTGAAACACACACTCTGGTCAAAAGTGATATCAAGACCTTTCTACTTGGATGCAACAACTTTATAACCAGAGCACAACTTCATGCTGTCTATTCCAGGTGACTTGGGGTGGCAGGAAGAAAAAACACCACAAAAACAACCAAACCAGCTTCTGCTTTGTGTAAAATTCCAGACTGCTAACATTGTACTTAGAACAAAACACCAGCAGCCAAGTTTCCAGCAAATGGGAACAACCTAGTCCATTGGCCAGTCAAAATACCTGCTCAGCTACAAGCAGGGAAGCCAAGGAAGTTGGCCGGGACCCTAAGAAGCTAGCCAGACTGTGAGGCCGTCAGGCAGTCACACCTTTAGCCAGGCAGCCAACTTGCCTGACTTCTGCCAAAAGCTTTCAAAGTGCCATCGTGTCTCCTGGAAAAAAAAAAAAAAGAAAAAGAAAAAGAAAGAAAATAAAAAGTTACCGGTGAAAAAGAGTTATTTTCTGGAAAATGTGTTTTGGTGGAAAAAATGTGACCAGGTCAAGAGGCAAGTCTGTCTGTGATGCTTAAACAGGCTCCCTTGCCTGAGGCCTGGAATCATTACAAAATATTGCTGATGCCAAAAGGGAGGTACACACTGGAAATAGGGTACGTGATGTTGAAGGACTAACTGGTGAGGTAGTCGGTAGTAGGACTCAAACAGCTTGCCACAGACAAGGCACAGAAGCCTGCCCTGCTAACGGCGCTCCACTGAATAAGGACTGACTGTTCTTCATATTCTCAGTACAAGCTCTTTTACCCATGGGACTAGAGCACTTGAGAAATTTTGCCTCTAAATTTGCATTCTTGCAAATACAGGGAAAGAAAAGCATTTGCTAATATTTACAAACTCCGTACAGGGTATGAAGTAAGAGTACACCACGAATCTCATATGTCTGAGGTATAGCTGCCTCCAGCCACAGTCCAAAAGTTGGACACCTTATTTTCGTAAAACAACCCCTTTATTATTACTTACACTTGGCTTGTGGACTTCTGCGTCCTGGGTTGACCCTCACTTGGGGCGAGTACTGAACAGAAATCTTCTCACTTGCTTCCCTGTCTCTTCCTAAATGCTCCTTTTGTGTTGCTTCCATAGCATGCCATAAAGACTTAATGGCTGTCTCTAGAACCTTATGGGTCAGAAACAAAAGGGGACGTTGAACTGTGATGGACCACTTACAGGCCCTTGAGTACCTTGGTGTACTTTCCACTGGCAGAAACCAGTAGGAATATATAGCAGAGATGAGGCACATTCTTTGCAGTGTAAACCCCACAACTGTGCCAAGCTAGACAGTGAAGTGCTCTGTGTCACCAAGAAACAGCAACTTTACCTTCAAAGAAAATATTCGCTAGTGCTAAATATTATTCCTGCCCTGATCAGAATTCACAAATCCTGCCACATACCCAAAGACCAGCCAGTTTTCAGCTCTCAGAGGGACTGCAGTTGGTATTGCAGCCTTTGATTTAGCCAAGGCAGACCTTGAAAGTATCCCCATTTTCATATGTATCTAACAGAAAGACTTTGCATTCCTCTAGCACCTTTTATCAGAGGATTGATCGCCTTTACAGATAGTAATGAATTAATGCTCACAATGCCAATGTAAATTGGGATTTGTTTTCCTTGTTCTGCAGATAGGAAAGAATGAAGCACAAAGATGATGCAACTCATTTAAAGAAGGCTTGGCAGAGTCAGGCACAGAATCCAGATCTCCTGATACGTGAGCCGGTGCCTTCACCTCACTATCATTGTCCTTTCACCTGCGCGCTGTGCTGTTGCGTTCAAGCTGGACACAAATACAAAGAAAAGCTTCACCTGCTTTTAAAAATGGATGCCTAAACTCATGGGTTCATAGCTATACACCAAGTGTGCTAAATGTCCAGGACATTTGCTTAATGTCCACGCAAAAGTGACAGCCTCACAGCACGCACCTCCGGAGGGAGGCAACTGCCAGCAGTCACAATACAATTTTTCCACAGAGCCAGACTTAGGCTGGCTACCACATTACACTGCATGAAGAACCTCTGTTATAACAGGGATTTAGATGAGGTGGCTCAAAGCCCTTCCTTCAAGCAGAGATGTTTTTTCCAGTCTTTTGATTTTCCTAATCTGCCACTGATCCCTGTTTTCCTCCTATTCACACTGTCACCAGCTCTCAAGCAAACCTAAAATGAGACAGAACCTGGGCTAAAACCAAGTCCAACTACACAAAGCCAAGGATGCCTCAGCTACTCTTTGCCATGGGGAGCTTTCCAAAAGGCAAGCCTCCTGCAGAAATGTCTCTCTACAGAGGGCACCTGTGTACGCAGCAGAGCTCAGGCAGCAAAAATAGCCCCTCTTTGGGGCAGTGAGGGCAGGAACGCAGGCCAACATTGGCTTCTTTAACCTAGGGCAGGGACAGAAGTGTCTCTTTTTGGCTTGCAGAGCACCACACACACTAACAATGCAGTTCCTGGGCAGAAGAAAGAAACAGGACAAAATAATTGTATATTTTCCTTTGGGTGCTTGATTTTACGGAGTGCTTTAGTTCAGAATTTGGTTTTCTGTCTTTCCTCACCTGTTCTTTCTTACAGGTCTCGCTGTTTAACTTTGAGGAAAATATTTCCTAAATAGTTACTATTCAGCTCATTCTTATTAATCAGTACTTTCAGGTGCTTTTGATTTTAAATCCTGATGTATCTCCCCTAATGGTATGTTTAAGGTTCACAGTCATAACATAGAAATATTTCCAGACACCAATGAAGAAAATATATATGCCTGATTTTAAACCTGTTGTGGTGCAGCCATTTTCCTTCTGTGTTAGCAGTCTGAAATGCTGTTGCCTTTAAAAGCCCAGAAAAATATAAGTGCATTTGGGAAGATCAACTCCAGAACAGGACATTCAGTGCAGCTGGGCAATGAGGGCGCGTAATTAGTTAATGCAATTCCAGCCTCACCATTCCTAATGTCCAAAGGAGCAAGTAGAAATTTATCATCCTGTTAGTTAACCATGTTAGCTAATCACAATCCTGGGCTATGTATACAGCAAAGGTATTTTCTTACCTCATACAGAGGGTTTGAGACTTGATGTTTGAGTTCTTTTTGTGGAAGGTCACTGATACATTAATTCAATGTGGTGGCTAAAGATCCCTAGCTGTTGAAAATCAATGAGTGGAGGGTGGTAGTGACAAAATATATCATTTCTGTCTTGCAAGACAAGGTTGTGGGGCTTCTCAGGGCCTTAAGCAGTATATATAGTACTGATCAGGAATATGCCATTTCTAACATGCGATTAGGAGCTACAACTGTAATCAATCTTTATACAAATCTGGAACTGTGCAGAATACCTCCAGATTTTCTACTCCTTGTTTTTCCATTTCTCAGTGAAATGCACTTCATAAAGATTGAATTTTTTCTAGCCAAAGTAAACGGTAATACCGAGCAAAAGGCATTCTCAGATAGATAGCTGTAAATATGCTTGTCTCATCAGAATGACTATGTCTGGGCTTTTGGATCTGCAAGACATATTTTAATTTCACTTATCCTAGGGCACATGTACTCTAAGTAATGGAAAGCAGTGCAGAAATTCCTAATTTAGCATCTCCAGATGGCTCTGTGTGGAGGATAAACGCTCAAGACACTTGCTGAGGTCCAGAAGCAATATAGGTACATGACGTATAGCTTGAGAAGCCCTGCCACGCCACAAGGCTTACTACAACCTTTTGGGACAGTCTAGATTTTAATAGCCCTGTCTAGAGTGGATCAGAGAATTCTTGTGAACAATGATATGTTTGTAAATAACGTCCCTGGGAGTTGGGCCCTGACCTGGAATGAAGCAAGGTGCTGCAAGTCAGCTGAGCGCTGCGCAGTCCGGCAGCTGCTCCTGGGATGGCTCCGCTGCAATCAGTGCAGCTGCAGGAGCAAGGCAGGGGCAGAGCCGGGCTGGGAGGCCAGGGGGACCAGGCTGAGGGGCTGAAGGTGGGAAGGTGGAGAAGCTGGAGCCCAGCTGTTGAAGTGGTGGAACCGTAGGCATATCAGAGACACGGGGTGACACAGTGGAAGACATTGCTGAGGACTCAGACTGAGGTCTGAGGAAAACACAGTGTAAGGATGGATAATTCCCTGTGTGTCTGTGCGTGTCCAGACTTTCAGCAGCTACAAGTGCCTTTCTTGGCTGAATGCCCTCCAGCAACAGCCTGGAGCAACAACAGCTCCAGTTCCTTTCACAGCTCTCTGCCGTGTGCCACAGACACCATACTAGGATAGCTGCACTAAATCCAGTGGTCTTTACTGCAGACACCTGAGGCAAAATTTAATCCCATCTGTTCAATTCACAGCATAGGTTTTTCGTTTGTCCATAACCCTTCTGCACTCAGATGGGTATGTCCTGGCTACATGCTGCTTACCTACAAGGAATCCAAAGCATTTAGTGGCATGCCAGCATCAGGGCATTTGCTGCCTTGCTGGAGTTGCCCCCTGGCTCTGATGTGATATCCTGTCTGAACAGTTGCCAGTGTTCTGGTCTTCCCATCCTCTTGAACCATCTGAATTCATAACATTCATTTGAGAGTGAGCTGAGGCTACATCTTTTTGTCTCTGTTTGAAAAGGTCTGCATGCATCCTATGCACTATGAGATTCTCTTAGTTTCAACCACCAAATAGCAATGCCTTTTATATGACAGCAAAAGGATAGCCTGAGAAAGTCATCTTAATTTAACTTGAGAAGTGAATTTCTAGCAGTTTGGGGAAGCTGATATGGACACTGCCATCACAGCATTGACAGATGAGCACCAACAAAACTCACTGCTGTAGTTCAAGACTGCTACTCCAGCTATTTCCTTTGCTCTTGATTGCCTTATTCAGAATGAAGAAAACCACAATGGGGGATTATTTTATCCCCCCCGAAGAGGGACACAATCCCCATTCAGACAGTTATTTTGATGTGTAATTTTTTTCTATCCAGTTTAGCTTTGGGTGTGTTGAATAATTCAACTTCCTATAAAGAGAAGAGACACTTTTCTTCTATAAAATAAGGTATATGAGCAGTATATAATCTAGTTATTCTAGAGGCACCTTTTTTCTTTATGGGAGCTCCCTAACAGAAATGTATGTCATGAAATGCATGAGCACCCAACACAGTAAGGCTCACAGGACTAACTGCACAAACCCTGTAGAATTGATCTATACAAAACTGGTAGAAATTTCTTCATCTTTTCTTCTTGTCAGACAGTCCAGGCAGAGCTGTACTACTGCAGTAACTGGGCATCTGGACACAATCTCTGGGCAGAAAGAAAGGACACACCTGGGAAGACATGGAAGTACGGAACTCCTAAAACACAGATATGTAAGTTAGACGTATATGTGCATATTGTTACGAAGCCTCCAGAGCATAAGCGTGCCGATATTACTTCCGTGCATCAGTTGCATAATTGCCTACCTCGGTACTCCTTCTGGGTGCCTACGTGAGGAAACTGTACCAAGTTTTTCATTAGCTAACTATATGAAGATAATAAGAAAAGTATCTATCATGTAGGCAAGCACTTAGGCAAATTTTTACCTATGCTTAAATTAGCCACTAATCTCTGAAACAGGAGTATCTTCATAACCTTCTATGTTGGTTTAAAACCTTTTCAAGTTACATGAGAGTAGCTTTCCCTTGCAGAGAAAACATGAGTTTCATGTTGCGGTGTAAATGAGTTGCTTTGCACAATCTTGTATTGTCACTGATTTGACATTTTTGCCTTTTCCAGGCCCTGAAAACTGCTTTTATTTCCTGATTTAGGTTTTAAGCTCTTTGGGGCAGAAATCATGTTTGTGCATGTTTGTACAGCAGAAGCGGGTCTTGCTGTATGCGTGTGGTTTGTAAACATTACCACAATATAAATAGTACATTAATCATTAATTATATTGTTGATACATTGCTATGTCTTAAGCACTGTCTATGACTCTTCGGTTCCTCACAGAGATGAGGTCAAGACATTTCCATAATCAAAACAATCGTCTGAAGTCGTGGTTGCCCCAGATCTTCCTGGAACAGATTCAGAAACAGAGATTGACATTGTATTGCGAACTTTAGTTGCCTAAGGTAGCATCCATATCACAGATTGGCAGATTTTGTGAAACTTCAGAAGATTAAAAATTATTAGCTAAGGAATGTGCATTGTCATGTGCATCTATACACAATCTGATGCATCTGAGAAGTTCAAACTGCTTTGCAAAAGTTATTTAACTTCCTATAATGTAGAAAAATGTTATAATCTCAATGCAACTTCAGTATAAACTAGCATGTTTGGTCAGCAAGTTCACAAAATGTAAGAAAGTGAGTATACGTGTCTGCTTGATCTATGGAAGAAATGGGTAAATGCTGGCCCTCACAAATTAGGTGCAGATATATTCCAATTTCTTGTGATGGTCAATGCCTAAAACATTGAGCTCACTGTCATCTGACTTGAATTGATTTGATTGCCAAGGTCATGCTGGAAATCTGTAGCCAAGTGAAAAAAAGAAACCAGATCTCCTAACTCTCACTAAATTACAGTTTCTGAATTACAGCAACTGATCATGTGATCCGTAACAGCATTTAACCACATAAAGAGGAATTTAAGACAATTTCCCAACTACTTGAGGCAAATAACTCAGATCTCATCTAAAATGCCTAGGGACACATAGCTTGGACTGAGAAGCAGAGTTTCACTCTTCTATCCGTAGAATAGATCAGCAATACAAAATGCCTAACCAGCCCTGGCCTAGAAGACGAAGGTCCTCCCCTCCTTCCCGAGTCCCCAGACACCGTGGTGCATACTGCAAGTGCCTCTTGCTCTGTTGCTCCTCGCCCCGTGAGTCCTGGCCCCTTACCCCCAGAAGGAGAGTAGGAGGTGTCTGCCAGGAACTGCCAACACCTGGTGACCCGCTGTGCTGCAGAAAGGGAGCCCTGGGTTCAATGCCCCTGAGGCTGAGGAGGCCCAGAAAGTGACTGTGCAAGATGGAGCCGCTGGAACGGGCTGTTCTGCCACCTCATTTGTCTGCGTTCAGGTGCATGACTGAGATGTCAAAGCTCAAGAGCTGGTTTCGGTTTGCCTCACAGAAGCACCTAACTCCATAACTGAGTTAAACTACTAAACGGAGGCAAGAGAGACAACTTCAGACACATCCCTTTCTTCAGCATTTCCTGCCGCCTGGCTCAGTGCTCTGAATCCTGAGATGCCTGTTGTCAAGCTCAACTTTAAACATCTGCCCCTGCTTTTGCTTGTTAATGTGGGACACCTCATTCAGCACCAGGGGTTCCCTTCCTGGAGGTGGGCACACACAGTTTAGGTACTGAGTATCATAGCTCTTCAAACCTTTTTAGAGAGGGTCTTCTGAAATTCCTCAGTAACTAGGCAGCGCCTGTCAGATGGCCACAATCCTGCTTTGATATAAGCCATCTAGGAAGGACTTAATGCACAGAGAATATGCAGCACTTAATCATCAGGGAGAGCAGGAAGTGGCTGTGGAAGAAATGGCTGGACTAGTGATCAGGGACTTTAGAAAACCTTGATTCATGTTATTACTTCTTGCACAGTAAAGCTATGTGCAAACGATGTCTCAGCACCTCAGTTTCTCCTCTGCAAGAGGAAGAGCAGTACTGGTGTGTCCTATACGAGTGCTGCGTGGATAAACCAAAGTGTTGAAACACGATGGGAACAAAGGTCAAAGGCAGAAGTGATAGCCTGAGTGATTATAAGTCAAGTTACAAGAACTACTCACATGCACAGGGAGAAATTACTGTGAACAAACCCCACCTTGGAAGAGGCTTTTTAATTTGTCCAGGCATTGTCATGTTGCAGCAGTTTTATCTGCTTCTGGGGACACACTTAGCAAAATCATGAGTAAAATATTTTGAGCTTTACAGGGAATAACCCCCCCCACTTTCTAGCTATGCCTGCCTGAGCCCTTCCACATGTCTTCGTATGTGAACTACATTTCTGTCCCACATCACCTTCAGGTTGCCTCCCTGTTGGGTGTCTCTGGAGCAGAGAGGCCCATGGGCTTTGTCAGGTGGAGCCATTCCACAGGTGATGTCAGAATGTTGATCAGCAGAACATTAGGATCTGTACGACTTCTTACTTCCCTTTCCACCCTTATCAGGCACACGTTTCCAAGTCTCTGAAATGAAGGTGTACGAGCAATTTCATTGTTTGCTCATTATTAGAAATAACGCTCATCGTTCAGTAGATGCGTTGACATTTCTCAGAAGAGATCAAGTGTGGCCATGTGTCTGGAAGGGATATGCCTAAAGGTTAGACGTCAGACAACCAGTGAAGGCAACAAAGTAAATAGAGGGAAGGGAAAGGACAAAGGTGATATTTTTCAGTTGGACAGCTAGAGAAGGTGAATACCCGAGTACTTTTCTGCCACTTTAAAAACTGGTATTTGGTAGATAATGTTACAGAAGCAAGGTTCTGGGAGAGGTCAAGAGAGACAACAGTCTTAGTAAGCAGAGAGAAGGGGAGGTGTCTTGTGGTGCAAAAGGAAAGAGAAAGGTGAGATCAGCAGAAACTTTCCACCAGAGAGACTTTGTTCACAGCATGAAGGCTGCTGGCCTGCTCTTGCTGTTCATTTGGAGGAAACCACCAAACTTTTCTTTAATAGCAGTCATCCATTTTATAGGGGTGTCTTAAATTCACGTGCTTATCATATTCTACAAATGGACTAGAAGATAATTAACCAGCTCTAATGAACCTTGGCACAGTCATATATTCTCTTTCAAGATTTAGCTGGGTAAAGGTCACCAATTTTGAAAAATTAACTGTTTAATTTAATAAGGCCCTGTATCACCTCTCTTTTGAAGTTGAACTTAAATGATCCTCAGAAATTTTTTACCTATCATTTATGTAAGATCAGTTCTATCCTGTTGCTTCTAGTGCCCCACTTCAGTTAAGCTCATTTGCAGCTTAATTTTCTACACAGTATTCACCTTATTCCTCCAGATAAGTCTTAAAATTATTCTCTCTTTCTTCCAGCAAAAAATTGGAACATTTAGCATTGAAGTCCTGGAAGAATAAGGTGCTCATTCTTGTTATTATTGGAAATCACAGTGACATTACAGTAATAGTAGAGCAGCAGGAGCATGCTGGGTGCCCAG
>NW_009258379.1:385470-408427 GCF_000687185.1 Egretta garzetta
GAATACACCCAAAAGCAGTGTGCTACACTGTGCAATCCGATTTCACACGCAGCCTAACTTCCAGCCAGTACAGAGATAGGACCAAAAGGGAAAAGTCTATGGTTTTAGGGCACTTGAAAGAAAGAGAGGATTTTAGCATAGTTGGAATGAAGGGGATGAAGCATGTGATAAGTGCATTAATGGGAAGGAATTGGAAGATCAGAATAGCACAAGCACAAAAGAAGTGCATGAAGAGAGAGAAGACTAGGATTAGGTGTATGAGAATATCACGGGCTAGCCTGTTTTAAAGATGTTCAGACTTGAATTCTTCATCTGAGCTAGTGGTGGATGGTTTGATACATACCCAGATGCAAATCCCTGACACAAGCCCTGAAACCCAGACGTACACAGCAGATCTGGGAGGCCCGCAATCACTGGTGCAATCCTATCTGAACTAGAGACACACCTGCATGAGCTGTTGCAGGGTGTAGCACAAAGTTTTCAAGTCATACAGTAGTTATCGCAGCCAGTGCGTATCACTGTCCCTTTAAGGGAATCAGTAACAGCAACCCCAAATATTTCAGCCCCCACTCCTACAAATAACAGAAGAATGACTTGGAGATCACCTAGCTTCCTTTATATTTAACTAGCTGCCATAGAGCCTCTACTGCAAAACTGTGATAGCTATGGTTACTTAAAGGATGTCTAACCTTTGTCAATCACGTTTCTCTCTCTGCTTAGAAAAGACATAAGGATAGGAAATTAAGCTTCAAATAATTTTCCTGAAGCATAGCTAAGACTCTCTGATGAAGTCCCGTGCCCTTTTAGAAAGTATCAAGTCAGAAAAATTCAAGTTTATGAACACTAGGAATGAAGAATTAAAGTACATGTTCAGGCAACCTTTACCCTGCCTCGCTTGTGCAGCCCCTGCTGGGGGAATAGCTCCCATACCGGAGGGTGCCTTTGAACTGTGCAGGGAGGGCGGCTACACTTGCCCTGCAGCCAAATTCCTGGCGCACCTCACCCCCAGAACACTAGATCTCTCTCATTTGATAAGCCCTTTGCTTCTTTTTTATAGTCTCTTTGCCTTTATGCACTTGACAGAATCTAACCCTACGCTCACCTGTCATTAAACTTGTCGTGCACAGCCAGCTACAGGCCAGCCGTTGGCATCCTTATTTACAGGACCCATTTAGTGCCTAAGCGAGGTGCGCGGGAGCTCTTGAGGATACACCAAGCCCTCCTTTGACCAAATGAGGGTCCTGACATGGAATTTGCTCCCCCATTCACAGATGGGAATGGTCTGTCCAGACCACCTTTTAGCACAAATCACAGCTCTGTTGAACTGCTGTGACTAATCCTTCTGGCTAATCACACCTCCCACAGGCAAGGCAAGATAGATGGCTTGCACATAATTCCAGTGCTATTGACAGGGAAGGCTGAGTGTCAAGGTTTTGCAGCTATGTCATTTAATCCTTTATTTCCCTTTTTTGGCAGATTTGGGAGTTAGACCTGAAACATGCTCAAAGGGCATGAAATACCAGCTTTAACTCTGCATGAAAGCTTTAACTCTGCATTAATGATGCTTTCTCCCAGTGAATGCAAGACCTGTCAATGAATTTCTGAACCTCCCCGATGTGGGAGCTGGCCAAGGTCATGTGTCCCACTCTAGAAGTACTAAAATGAAGCAGAAAGTGGAGCTGGGAGATACTAAATCATCAAAGCTCCATCCTTGTGATACTAGGATTAGAAGACATGGGGAACTCAGAACACCCTTTGAACTATATGTACACAGGAATTCATATGAACATGGTCTGAGGTCAGAAAGATTCTTTTCCTGCTATTATTTTTTTAATTAAAAGACTTAATCCCCATACGTCTATGGCAAACCATTTCTCAGCACTACTGTCTGGAAAGGAGTGTTTAACCATCTGTCTCTTAAAAGTAGGCATCAGTTTTTATATAAAAATGAATCTTTGGATGGGTTTCATGATTTAAGAGGATGAAACACAAAAGAGGATGAAATTGTACCTCTACTTACAGCAGTCCTTCACTATTTTAGAGTTCACCCTGCTTTAGAAGAAAATGCTTTTAAACCATATGAATGCTAGTTTGGGTTTCCTCTGTCGTACGTCAATGAGCACTTTGCAAGCTCTGTGGGCTAAAGAAATTACAAGTGAAACCAACTGTTCAGAACAATAAAAATAGCCTCTTGCTCTGCTGTGTTTCCATCACCTGGCTGCTTGCTGTAGGCCTCTTTCTTATAAATCACTGTGAGCAGGACACTTTGCTCCACTGAATTATCTACCAGAGCTCAGGCTGTGTTGCGAGCAATCCGTGTTATAAATGAAGTTATAGTCAATGTGATGCAACCAAATATTTGCATACCACTGAGGTACCTGCTCTATAAATACATATAAGCAAACAGACACAATGTTTTCCCTGTGGCCACACTGGTTATTTACTATAGCAGGTGTCAGCCTCTTGAACAATTAAGATACCAACTAAGTTTAGAAATGGCTTGTATTTATTTACGTCTGTCAGGTATGTGGGCAATATTGAGAAGTACCTACCATTAAAGGGCATTAACCAGCATCGTCTTTTCCAAGCTAAGTCTGCTATACGACAGCAATACCCTTCCTGAGCTTCTCTCCTGATATTTTCATTTTTTCATTAGCACATAAGAGAACATTCAGGTGCTGCTGTTTTCCAGCTTTTGTGGGCACATAAGAAAAAGCAGGAGGAAAACTAAGATTATCATGTGGAAATTGCTAATGAAGTAATATGAACAACTTTTCAGTAAATATGTAAGTTCAAGGCTAGAGCAAAAGACCAAGAGCCGGGCCTCCTGGGCTTTGTTCTCTGGTCTGCTGCTAACACCGAGCATCCTTGGACAAACCCCTTGCCAAGCTCCTAGGGTGAGCTCCTGCAAGCACAGCCCTGCATTTACATCATCCTTTCTTCCACCACTGAGGGTGCACCTCAGAGACATGGAATAGATTAGTCCTGGGATGGTGCTGTGAGATTATCCAAAGAAAATGACTAGACAAATGCAGTGTATTGCTAGAAAAGAAATATGCAGGTATGCTCACGACTTTGCTTCTTTGCCCACTCCCCCTCCAACACAATAAAGAAGCAACAAACACAACAGAACACTACAGACACTAAAATGATCTCAGGCAACTCTGAACATACTACAGGGTTATCAGCACTCAAGAGTTCTCTCCTATTTATCACATTTAAAAGTAGAATCATATTTTAAAGCACTGCATGGAGTTGGTCAGCAGTTGAAGTACTTCAGATGATTAAGTTCTCATTGCATATTAACTAAAACACATTTTAATATCATAAAGGCTGATTATGGACTTAGTTTTAAGGACCCTCCAGCTAGTATCAGAACAGAAAGTACAGCTGTTTTCCCAGCTCTCTCCATGGTAAGTGGAGGACAGTAAGAGCCTGTTTGACTGCTGCCCTGGGAAAGATTTAAACTTCTTTTTTCAGAAGGATGTGTGCCGGCACCTTGTATTATTACAGTATAGAAAGAGCTCCATAGGCTTAAGCAGGAGATAAATAGGTTGCGCTAAGATTAAATTCTTCAGCTGGATTTTACAGAAGTTGAACAAGGGAATTGTTACAATCTCCTCTGACATCGTTATTTATTAATTTTTAAATGTGTATTCTTCAAAACATTTTATCTAACACTTTCCAGCAGCAAGATTTAAATCCAAGGGAAGATGAAGTCTTTTGTGAGTGAAGTGGGCAAAGAGACATTCAGGCAGGAAAAGGTCCACAGAAATAACATTCCAATCCATGAGCTGGAGCATGAACCCTTCATGAATGAGTCAAAAGGGAATAAATGTGGGCTTCCTAACATCTCACGGTCACATCCCGTCACAAGTTCTGTTGTGGCTGACATCTCTTCCCTCGGGCTTCCTCCTGTACTACTTGATTAGGCCATGCACTGATTTCCATCACTCACAGCACTTTGATCAACACTAGGATTATCAGATGTAACTTCAATGATATATGAATTAATATCTATTCTGTCTGTTCAATAAAGGGGCATACCTAAACCAAGAAAGACCATCAGTACCCTTTCCATTAACAGTACATGTTTGATCAAAGATCACAAAGCCTACATGACAGAGTAAGTTTGGTCTCTTTTCATTCCCCATAAGTTGAAGTTCAAAGCAGTCCATCGAGAGCAATAAAGTTTGCAGGGTTGCTTTGGGTTCTGCAGCCAGTGGCTTTATCTCTGACTGTGGCTTCGCTTGCAAACAAATTTTAACTTAGCTCACAAAGCGCAGTGGTTTCCTAATTGCAGTGTAAATTGCATGTGGCAGTTTTAGAAAGCTTTAGGAAGTGGCTTTCGCTTTTAGATAGCTTTCAGATCCTCCTCTTCCAAAACAGCAAAAGGAGGACAATCATCTTCTTTCACTAGAAGCAAGACAGAACTCGTGATTAAGCTAGGCACACTCAAGTAGATGGAAAAAGTTAATAAAGCAGGTCCTCATTTCCTACCAAGGCTAACTTGATACCTGAAGTGGTGGTGGTGGTATGTGGGGAAGGGGACTGCTAAGAAGTTCACAGTGGCAGAGGCAGTGTTTGGTGATGCAGGAGTCTGGAACACAGGAGAAACTTAGGAATTTTTTTTACTACAGATGTGCAGTTTCCAGATGTGAATTCCATCCATATCCAAATGACACTATATTGCCTGCATTTCTGTTTCAAAATATTTAAAAAGCTTTTTTTTCTTCTATTTCAAAAATACCTATAAAACTGCCCTCAGCTCCTCTCTGTGTGTGTTGGGCTGGAGAGTGTGCTCCTGTCCCCGCAGCCCAGAGCTGTGGCTCTGACTGAGAAAGGGCTGGAGCTGCCAGACCTACTTCAGAGCCCCAGGATTGGGAGCCAGCAGCGAAGTGTCTGGCAGTGACAGCACAGCATTCAGCTGTGCAACACTCCTACCCTCCTAATGCATTTCACACTCAGCAGATTGAATTGCTTTGGTCTTCTCATTTATTTTTCTTCCAGCAAACAAAACAAATTTTTCCCTCCTTTTCCTTGACAAAGAGTTTTGCCATATGCTCCAAATCAATTGCAACCTTTTTGATGCTTTGTTACCGCCCACGTCTTGGGCTGCATTCAAAAAAAAAATGGCAGCTTAAGCGTTCCTGTGTCTGCTCCAACCAAACTAAAATTGAAACATTCTGTTCATTAATGCAAGGGTTAATGTGTCTTATCATTCCTCTCTTACTCTGTATGTGAGCAACTTCTTAACTAGAACGGAACCAATTCCTCACTGTAACTAACGTATCTCTCTGACACATTTTTGGTTTTCTGTGTGGATAGTTGTCATGAATAGAAAGGAATTTGCTCATATTCATTCACCAATCAACATTATTTATTGACTTAAGATATACTTGCCCAATTATATTAATTTGATTTAATGCTGCACTTCATGCAATTCTGTCCCTTCCTATGTGCTGCCATTAGTTCCTGTGTACCCACACAGTCAGCTGGGCCTGGGGGCTGATCAGAAAGAAATAAAACCTTTTTATTAGTAAAACTCATGTTGAGCAGGGGCAGTGCCTGCCTCATGAGGATCGCTGTGGCCCAAAGGATGGGCAGAGGTAGGGGTGCCTCTGCTTTCAGCGGCAGTACGGTCTTAGATGAGCTTCAGGTTCTGCCTGAATCTGGTGGGCTGTGTTATTCTAGGAGTCACTTAGGCATAAGGCATCCATATACCATACTAACTCCTAGTGAGGACATATTTATAGCAGTAGAATGGTCCTGCATTCAGATATGGTGAACTACCTATTAACTAACTGCACTGACATAAGCACTTTGTTTGGGGAATAACTGAATCAGCCCTAGGATATCTGCTGGCACAGCAATGCTGGTGGGGAATCATGCCCCTTTCCTCCCCCCTAGCTGATAAAAGTAAACCCACAGAAATCTGTTGGGTACTTCAGGATGTGATTTACTTTGAGGGATAGGACTAAGAAGGCAAATATTGAGAGCATGAAAACTTCATTGCTTAGTTTTGACTAAAGATTTGTATCTCCACTACCCCACTGCATTCCTTCTCCCTCTTTCTCCAAGGGTACAGGCCACTGGGGAGGTCCCTCTGTACCCAGGGATGGGAAGAAGCGATGCCAGTGCAGGCCCCCACGCTGTGTGCCCAGCCTCGGTGTACCACAGGTATTGCTTTGTGTTACCCAGCTAAAATGTGTTTTACAGGTACCTGGCTACTACTTTTCAAACTGGTTTCATTGAAACCTTCCAGCTATTTTATATGTTTGGGTTTTTTCAGTCCCTGTGTGTGGTCATCATTCCGGGAATAGAGAGTTGCATTTTCAAGTTCTATATTAATTTTTTATTTATCTGATATTTGCTGCAAATTGTTTCTATTAAACCACTTGAATTTGCTGGTGAGACTTCTAATGGAAAGCAAAAGAGAAGGGATGCAAGCCCAGAAGAAAGAATGAAAGATAAAACCACACCTCTACTGATATAGATGCAGTTAAAACAGAATAAGAAAAAACAAGGGGAAACAAAAGAAAACTAATCCTTTGGGTCATCTAGTTTATTTAATTCAGCTAATTAGCTTACACCCATAAGGCGTGTCTCCATTAAGAAGACTGTGAGACAAAATAAGCTTAAATGTTGAAATGAAAAGCCAAAGAATATTTTTCCTCTACTACTCCAGGTCTGCTTTTGCATTATAAGAGCATAAGCAGCCAAAGTAACCTAACTTAGTTCAATTTACATCATGTGACAGA
Source organism: Egretta garzetta (assembly GCF_000687185.1). NCBI lineage: Eukaryota > Metazoa > Chordata > Aves > Pelecaniformes > Ardeidae > Egretta > Egretta garzetta. Next base: position 392,232 of record NW_009258379.1, read on the forward strand.
AAAGTGTTTCTGTCACCTTTTAAATCATAGAAGTTTTTTAATAGCCTTAGTACTTGCCTTAGGTGAAATACATTAAATGTTTTCCTTATGTTAGTCCTCGAAGACACCATAGGAGTGTTATATGACTGCAAATAGAAGAACGCAGTCCTTCTGAAAGGAAGGAAAAAGTGAGCCATTCACTGGAAAATCTGAGAACAGCTGAATATGATAGATAACACTTCAGGAGGAGATGGGAATTCTCCCCACCTCTTCTCCTCAGCTCAACACCCGTCTTAGCCCAGTTGATCCCGTGGAGCTAAAGCCTATGAAACAGATTCTGATTATCTTTCCCTTGCTCTCTGGGGTGTTAGGAGTTAAGTTATTGATGTTTGTATAGGAAGCTGGCTTCTGGAGACACAAGCCCCATAGAAGTATTATCACTTCAAAGAGGTCAGCAGCTCAAAAAAAGGATGAGCTGAAATGACATGAGGCAGTGGGGTGAATCTGCACTCATCTGGGTGCACAAAGGCAGAGATTATTTGGATTCACTTCACATTATTACATTTATAAGGGAGCATTTCTAAGGAAGCAAAGCCCTGAGTAACCACACTCATTCATTTCAGTTCAGTGTTCCAATGGCTGTTTCCATACATTTGCAATTTACGGAAGGTAAGGACTAAATATTCAACCCAATTACATGGCTTGAGGTTTAACTCAGTCCTGGAACTCAGTCTCCTATGGGCTTTGTTCCACAAATGTCTGGAGAATTCACTCTGTCCTTAAGGCAACTTACGCATTGTAATTACAGATGCACTGCACAAGTGTAAAGAGGGAGCTACACCAGTGTTGATCATGCTAGCAACTTTCTAGGATCAAATTTAAAAATGTTGGTCTACCCTAGACAGGTTATAAATATATTGATCAGAGGTGCAAGATCTTGTTTTTTACCAGACAAATGCTTATGCCATTAGAAGCCCTAGATAAGGTTGCCTGACACTAATATAAACTACATTGCTTCTCAAGCCAAAATGAACTGTGCAGCACTTTCAGTTGATATCTTTATGTTTGTGATAAAGCGTGGGGAAAGGTTCCTTGCTTTGACTCTACAAATACAGTAAAACTGCAAAACTTCCTAGCACTGAGAAGCCTTTGCTCATTGAACCTCCTTCTCCTCAATGCAGTGCTTGTTATTCTGGTGAGATTTTTTTTTTTCTTCAGTGAAGATAAGGTTTTATCATCCTTCACTTAAGTGCCAAATGGAGGGGCAATTGCAATTAACCCTTTGTTGGCTGAAGGCAGCTGCAGGGTGTGTCCCTACAATTTCCAATTTTTCATAAACATTAAAGCTCGAGAAGGAAATGGGTCTCTTTGCCTGCTCTGTAAGCAATAACAAACATGGAAGAGGAATGCTGTTTATTTGGTGCAGCTGGAAAGAATGAAGATGATCTTCTTCCTTTATCCCTTTCAGGAATTCAGACTGCTGTTAGGTAACAAGAAAACTATGCTAATAATTTTCCACCTAAGTAAGCAAGCATTTCACCACTGATGCTGCAGCGGGCTTCTCCACTGCTACCAAGTTGCACAGGTAACAGATGAAGCTCCTATAGTGATCCCAGCTCCACAGAGAAACTTTTCTGCCTGATTGCCCTATAGGGATTAAAGTATTTGAAGATGCTGACCAGAGGAATAGTCAATTCTCTCTCTCTTTTTTTTTTTTTTTTTTAACAGGGCTAACATAATTGAAGTGTTTAGCTTTAGGACACCATTAGATGTAAAACTTGGCTTTATCCTCTTCAGGATGTGATTCTCAGAAGTAATGTTTTTAATTCCTTTATTCAATTCTCCAGTTGCATTGAATTTGGGGACTTGGGTCTGGGTGTTGCTCTCAGTGTCAAGACAGCTGGACATGAGAGCCTGCGGTATGACGTGGCATTCTGGTTTGTAGATTTAGCCCCTGCCTGCTAGCAATGATGAGGGTGTCTCTAGAGAGATGGCTGCAGATGGTCCCAGGGCTGGTCTGCTTGCTCCCCAAGCTGCCTGGACTTGAGTCAATTCTGATACAGAAGTAATGGCCTTAACGTGGCACTTCCACCTGAGCTCAGATCCTCTGCCCCTCAGCAAGGCTCATGTGCTCAAGGGCAGGACCATGGCAATGTGACTGCATGGTTTGTGGTTTGGATCTGGCAGCCAGGAGAGACCATGGGGATAGCAGACGTGTGGGTGGTTGCACTAGACTGAAGCTGTGCTTCAGTTTCATCACTAATACTAAAGGATTCGGTTTCAGAGAGACCTGGGAAGACTGACAGAGATATTTGGGGGTTGGGCAGATAAAGTGTTTTACTCCAAATCAATGAGTTTCACATTCTCCAATGTGAAGACCATGACTATGGAAAAGCGGTGGTGTGGGGTAATGCCCTCAGTAGACCAACCGATGAGCTAGTCATGTGGGCACCACTATCAGAAGGCTGAGGCATGGAAGGGAGAGTCTAATAGTGAGTTATGTGAGTGCCAGTGGAATTTCCAAACGGATTCTAATGGGGATCCTGAAGAAAGGGATAATGGTAGGCAGGAAAGGTTCTTTGTCACTCCAGAAGACAAAACAGCAATAAAGTTTCAGGAACCTGAGATATTCCTTATAGCAGTGTTGTGAGGGGCTAAGGATGGAAGAGAGAAGCTGCAAAGGGAAATGTTGATCCTGAAGAAAGGGATAATTGTAGGCAGGAAAGGTTCTTTGTCACTCCAGAAGACAAAACAGCAATAAAGTTTCAGGAACCTGAGATATTCCTTATAGCTATGTTGTGAAGGGCTAAGGACGGAAGAGAGAAGCTGCAAGGGGAAATATTGAGGGGCTCTGTCATTCCCTTTAACATGCAAAAAAAAGCCTGGTTTATGGCTAACAACCTTGGTTCAGTACTTCTGCAGTTGCAGGCAACCCTTTAAGATACCTCTCCTCCAAAAGACTCCACACACCATCTGCTCCACACCCCACCACAGACCACAAATCTCTCTACTGTACCCTACAGCAAACTTCTGTAGGTAAGGCTACAACACAAACTGTGCCATAGGAAGACATCAGGGCATCAAAGGGCATTACTAGTGCCCTGCACTATTGCCCTATAAAGGGTATATTAGATTAACAATATGCAGAAGGTTTAGGAGTGTGGCCCTACATTACAGGAGAAGACTAGATAGACACACAGACAGACAGACCAGTTCTTGGCAGGTTGAACTGAGGGGAAGTTCCTTCCAGACCCCACATTTGGTAACTGATAGACCTTACTCACACACTGGTGGCATTTATTTTCCAGTGCCAGCATCAGTAGGAATAACAGTGCATGCCAGTGGCCATCTGGCCAAACTGGGGGTTGCCAGCAGATGCAGATACCTCCCCCAGCCAAGTGATAGAAAAGGGGAAAATTCTGGGAAAATGGGAAAACTGAGCTATTATGTTTCATCTTTCAGGAGATGGTTTACCTCTCTGACATATGGGGCGAATTAAGGGCAAACACAGTATTTTCCATCATCTCCTGCTGACTTTTGAAGCATTTGAAACAGGACCAATCTTACTCTCTGTGTATAGCTGTTAGGCAAAATGGCATTCTGCTGTTAGTGCTACTGTAACACAACTCTGTGTCACGGTACAGCCCTTAAAACACAAGTCATATTTTCCCCTCAGGACCCTTGCCTTGATAGACAGTCTCACTATCACAGGAATAGCCTGCATTTTATCCTTTTCTCTCCCAAATCAGCATGGCCAGCCAGTAATTCAGCACTGACCCGCAAGACTCCACCTGCAGCTGGGGCTGGGTGTTGGTTCACTGGCACTATCTGCCCAGGCTGCACTGCCACAATATGGGGATCTCAATGAACCCATTTGGGGAGCCTCTGACCCCATCCCATCCATCTCCAGCTGCTCGTTCATACCAGCCCCTCCACTGCATCAACACAACCGTTTGTGGGGCTGTGCTGGGAACCACAGCACTGCAGTGAACCTCAGTAAAGCTAGTGCTTTGGGGGAAGGGAGGGAAGCACCTTCTTGCATCTCATCCCCGTTCAGTGGTCTAGCTCATGGCATGGCCCCACAAATAGTTATGTCAACACTAGTGAGAGACCAGCCTGCAGAGTTGTGGGGATGGTGCTCCCCCAAACCACGACAGGGCAGGGCCACCTCCACCTGGCACTCTTGCCAGCGTGCTCACCCTGCTGTATGACGGCCTCTGTTTGTGCTCCCATTTCTTCCAAATACAAGAGGAAGAGGAGGAAGGAAATCGCTAATGGTCATCTTGTCAGCACGTGCAAATTTGTAAGAAAGAGGCAAAGACTTATCAAGGAACTCTTACGTACCGTTAATTACTTCTTTTTGACTGACTACAAATAGCCTAAACTCCCATTACCAGGTTGAGAATAATCTTGTATTTTGTTATAAGAGGAATTACTTTGCTCATAGTTTTATGTGGAGGGTTTCATTAAACAGGGCCTGAATTAGAATGCAAGAAAAATTAATTAAGCATATCTGGGTGTGAGAGGGGGAAGGGAATAGCGAGCTTTAAACAGTAAGGTGTATCAGTTTAACAAATAGTACAATGCTGCACAAATTTAGTTAAACAGTGCAATTCTGCATAAGGACATTCTGACATTGGCTTATGTCTTGTTTTCACTGGATGTATGCCACAGAAGACAGATATAAACTAAAACTACATGTGCCAGTACTGGGGGTTGGAATGATCTAAGACATAACAACATCATAACTTCAATTTAAATAGAGCAAACCCTTTGAAAGATACATGCTTTCATTCTCATGTGTATAACGAAAATCTATCTTGTTGTGGGATCTAATTAGTTCTTGATATGGCTAGGATATAGCTTGATCTTGCACGAAATACTTTCAAGCAGTACATTTTAACCAGGTACTTGTACCCTAGTGCAGCCATTGTATAATCTACATCTATAGAAGGCTGGAACTGAACTAAAATAAATCTGCAATCTGATTTGTGCTATAACCATGTTTGGTGCAGTGTGTGAACTGAACTGTATGCCTGTCAGCTGAAAAATGCCAAAAAATAGACCTACAGTAAGGCAGATTTCTTGGTGTGTAATTCACAGGGAGGATGGGCAAAGCAAAGCAAGTCAGAAAGTCACAACATGCTGTTCAGTGGTCAATTAACAAGCAAAATCGTCTTGCTTGGTTGATGGCTGCTGACAACTGTGTGGCCGCAGTAGCTGGGTGGTCCTTTCTCAGATTATGTAAAGAAACACTGCAAATTCTGATATGGCTGGACCAGAGTGTCTGTGAGTATAAACCCTATCCTCACAAGAGAAAATACAGGATGCTTGCTTTGCTGGCAGACATTTCTCGGGCTGGGTTTCCCTGAGACAGCGATTCCACTTTCAGGGTAGATAGTCATGGATCAAAATCATTGCGGTCTCAGGATGCAAACCACTGAACTAATACTTACACTTTTGGTGTAATACACTGGCTCAAAGACGTTCACAATGTTCTGAAGGAGTAGCTCAGCAGGTAGGATCTGCTCTCCTGCAATCAATCTGCCCAAATTAGGATCCTGACCTCATGACACATCCCTATCAAATGTGCACTGCATGATCCTGCAGAGCACAGAAACTGGTATTGATGGACAGGGAACTGCAGCCTCCTTGTTCCAGCTCAGCTAGAAGATGGTCTAGTGCAGAGTTTCCCCTCCTTTTTAGCCCAGACTCCATTTAATGAAGGAGCATTTTGCAGCACAATTCAGGGCAGAGTGGGAGCTGAGTAAGCAACCTATCACTTGTAGCACCTCAGAGATAAATGTGGCTCACAGACTAAGAAAAGGTTACGGAAAGGCAGAAACAAAAAGAAGTTATCAAGGCAGACTTTAAAAGATTGTCTGCAGTAGGTAGGTATGGGGATAGGCCCCCTATCTTAAACACTGTATAATTTCTGAAAAAAAAACCACCTGAAGATGAGGACTGTCAGGTCTAGTAGTTGTAGTGAGGACTCAGATTCCTGTTTGTTGGCTGATCAGAATTACAAAATAGTTTTACACTCAGGAGCGTGGTTCTGCTATTTTGGCAGGCTCTTGGCACAAGAATGAAAGTTATTTCCTTAATATGAAGACAGCATGAGGACATATGCCTGAGACGGTGGAGGTTTGGCTTCACTGCTTGCTTTGGGGGTATTTGTATCATGTAACATTATGCACTTCACTGTCTGGGGTCCCTCCATAATCAATGAAGAGAGATAAGGACTCCTGCTCTCCATCACTCTGAAAAAGCCTATCTCTCCCTAGTGACCACAGAGAAAGCCCAAGAAGATGAGCTAACTGACTTCGGCTGTAGTTTTACATTACAAAGAGTTTCACAGCTATTCTGGTTTAAAGTATCATCTCCTTCCTCTCCTCACAGACCCCTCCCCAGAGATGCCTCCTCTCATTTACGCCCCATCCAGTGGCACGCTATCCCTCAGTTGTGCAGCTGTGCTGTAAACAGCCTTGCACAACCAATCCAGTGAGAAAATAACAAAAAGGAAATTACTTTTTGGATGGAGTCTTCCAATCTGGTTCATACAGTGACCACACAAGCAGCTCTATCAGCACAACTGGTGCACCCTTGTCAGGGGCAAGATAAAGCAACAGAGGGAAGAAATAACAGCACTGGCTTCGGGTAGTCATCATGTCCCAGAGCGCCTTAATCTGCCTCTGTGCTTCTGGAAAACGCATTCATATTCCGGGGGCTGGCACAAGTCCCAGCTACGTTGAAGGCCCTTAACAGGGTATAGCTTGAGCATGCTCCAGGCTCTCTCCTCTTCCTGTTGTCCCTGTGTCCATGGGAAAGAAACCCAGAAGCAGCGGTGAGACCTCAGCAGGGGTGTAGGAGCAAGAACCTCTGGTACCTGTTGTTGAATCTACAGATACCTACTGTGAGCCAAGTCAGGTGCCTAAAAATTAAGTTGAGCATTTTCAATCCCTCCGTTGGTGTGTCACCTTGAGTAGGCACTTGTTTGAGAACCTCCTTTTCCCATATCAAATTGGAACAGTAACGCTTTTCCAACTTTTGAACTCATAGCAAGAGCTGCTACGAGGACAGAGGCCACCAGATAAACGAGGTTCAGGCAAGCTCAGAAAATCTAGAAGTCTGTAGTTCCTCTGATGCCAAATTTGTTGATAAGAGAATTCAGTGTAAGTGGGAGCCAAATATCTGCTGGCTGCCTAACAAAGGCAGAGATGGAGCTTTCTTGCGATGTGGCTTTACTCTGTAACTGCTGATTGTCGGCCTCTATTGTAACATCATTCTGCAATAAGGCATCCATTCCTTGGGGGCAAAAGAAAATGGATGCTTCTTACCAGTAATGAAAATGCCATTGATTTTGCTGAGAGTTGTTATAACAATTATAAAAAGGCCCCTTCAGACTTGCACACTGACACATGAGGCAGTGAAAATCAAAATCACCCTCTCAACTGCAAACAACCAGTGTGCTGGAAAGGGGAGCAGTGTAGTGGGAGTCAACGAAAACAATTACGCAGTCATATGCTGAGATATTGCCAAAAGCAAAGCTTACAGGGGCTTTCAGAAAAAGAAGGGGAGCGATGGCCTGAGTTTGATGGTAGGTCGAAAATATATCAGAAAAAAAAGCACCAAGTTATACCAGAATTTTTAACTCCCTCAATGGAAAAGAGTGCAAACAGTATCTAGAGGCAAAGTTTTAAACAAGAACAACAAATCCCCTTGCCTTCAAATTGGTTTACAATCCAACAGGCAGCAAATATGGATGTGGAGTGTTCCTCTGTGAACATTAGTTCAGCCTCAGAAGCAGCCATTCATGATTTGTGGGAATCCTTGATGCAGCAATGCAGAATTGCCCCCCAGCATTGGCTAGCCTTCTTTTTCTTATGTATGAGCGGGAAGCAAAAGATAGATCTAGTCACAGAAACATCCGCATTTAAACAAGCCCCACTGACCACTTCTTTTTCTTTAGTTCTGAAACACACCCAGATTTACCCCAGGGAGACGAGTCATTGCCACACTGCTGGGCAGAGCTGCTGCAGACAGGCGTTGCCTACCTGGAAGTGACCACATGAGCGTAGAGGACTGGAAAAGTTATTGCATCCCTGCTGATTTCTCTTTTTCTTCCAATTGAACTTCTGCTTGTGATGTCTAGCTGCCATTTTAACCTTACTTTGTCTTAACTGATATATTGGATCTTTTGTATTTATTTCTTACGATACCATTTTCTCATATAGACCTGTAATCTGGACATTTTAGTCAATGTGACCATTTATCTCCTTAGGCCAGTTGAATCTACATCTTGCAACTTCTCATAAATATCTCCACTTACACAGCTGAAGTTCTCTACTAGGCTATTGTCATCTCACACCTCAATGACTACCATTTCCACTTTTCCTTCCTCCTTTACTCTAAAAGCAATTTTTATTGAGCCCTGCTTAATTCTACACTACTGGCTTCACCCCTACTTAACTCTATAATGGTTTCCTGGCTTCCTAGAGCATGGTGCCCCATAAGGAACATATCTTAGGGTGGAAGTGCTCAAAGGGCCCATCTCTTACTAGCACTCCAATCCTGAGAGATATTTTGCATATTGTGTTTGCATCCATCCAAGCCTGTGCACTCCGCCTGATTAGGGGGCTTGCTGCCAGTGTTAGCATGCAGAAATCAGTGCTCGAGAAATGACTGTTACAAAGAGTATCCACAGTGGTATCAAGGACTGAAAATAATGATAAGAAAATAGAGGAGAGTTTAGAAGGATGATGCACAAGATCTGATACTTTTGCTTCTTTCAAGATACAAAAGCTCACTGTGAGCTTGAGTGCTCACAGGTTTATGCAAGGAATAAAGGCACGTACTGTCCCGCACAGCTCCCTTTGCTTATGGCCTTGTTACAGCACAAGAATGTCCACACAGAATGCTAGTGGAGTTACTGCAGTTGTGTAAGTATGTTGATAAGCAAATAGCAGTATATTTTTGCATAGACAACTCCTACAGTAATCAAATAACAAATGTTCAATCTGGAAAGAACCCAAGAGTGTGAATGCCACTGAACACAAGAAATTGCTGCATATGTATTGTTGCTTTGGCTTCTCAAAAAGTATAATATTTGGCTTTAATATTGCTTTCTACATCTGTGTCCTCAACTATGTAAGCTGATGTCTTACCTTATTTATTAAACTCTGTGCAGTAGTGTAGAAGAGAGAATCAGTCAGTCCTTTGGTTGAGAAAGAAGTGCAAGGCTGGCGAGGCTGTCCCTGTGCAACGCACAGCAGGCTGCCAGCTGGAACACTAACAGGGCTGGGACTTGCACTGACACTTGTGAGTAACGAAGCCGTTACCTAGTTATACACAGGCTAATGAGTGTTTGATAGTGATAAATGCCAAGAAGTAGCATGAAGCACTATGGGTATGTGGGGGAGGAGGAAGAAGATGACAGACATGATATTCTCTATAAAACAGAGCGGGGCAGGGGGGAAGCTTGCAAAAAACGCCCACTTTTAAGCTACAGAACATGTGGTATCAAGGCAACAGTTAGAGGTGCTGAGGACATTGCAAGTGAACTGATGGCTCTCGTTTGTGGCATAAAGTTAATTACAGAAGGGAGCCTTTGCTCTAAAACTGATGAAACTGTCCCCCTTAAACAGATTTCTTTTCAGGGCCGCAGGGCATCCCCAGATTAAGGGCATGGCAGTGATGTCAGTAAAACTTCGATGACCCAATCGGAGCCGAAGCAGAGATCTTGCTGCCATGTGGGAACTTGCAGGTTCAAGGGTCTGCGTAATCAAAGCTGTGCTGCAGCCAGGAGGGGAGGAACCTGGGCTCTGCTCTAGCATTGCACTGCCAGCCAGCTAAGGCCAAAGTCCTAAGCAGCTGCTCTTGTGTAAGACGTCTGCGTTTTGGCAGCTTTATATGCAAAAAAATGTTTGTAGCTTGTTTCTGGGCCAAGAGATAAGATGAACAAGAAAAAATGGAATTAACCTTTTATTAGAGACATGAATCATTACTAGTCCATGAGGCTGCTAAAGGGGCTTTTCTGGACTCGCAGTCTGGGTATTAATATATTATATTATTAATATATACAGTAATACACAGCATCATATCATCAGGCACGCTAGCTAAGCAGGATGAATCAAAGTGTGTGTGTAAGGCTCTCAAGGGAGGTACATGGGAGTGGCTCTTTACATGACAGAAAAGCATGACAACATTTTGGGAACAGTTTTTTTCATGGGAAGACATAGCAGCCAAAGCTGCTCAGTGAGGACTGAATTTGACCCACAGGAAGAAGTGTGGAGCTAGGAAAAATCAGCCTTGTAAGAAGGACGGTGTTCAGAGGCCACCGAGGAATGGAGGTGAACTGACTGCTGCAAGGACTCTGTATGGCACTGCTCCGCAGAAGGCAGACCTGGCCTAGGACATCATGCGCATCTGCCCTGACATAAGAGAGTGACCTAAGGCCGTTACTGTGCTTTGCAGAGTGCTAGCTGGGAGTGGCACAGGGCATTCAAAAACCTTGGGAATATGCCTATTGCATGTTCAGTTTGCCATTTCCTCCAAGTCTGGAAGGTGAGCCAAAACACAGGCAAAACTCACCAAGACACACGAAAGAGTTTGGTCCCCTTTCTAGAGAGGTGACTTCTCACTTTTGCACTAGCACCGGTGCAAATGTCAGCTGAGGGAATACCTGTGTGGCAACACTTGTGCTGCCATGGTGTTACCTAGGCTGGGTATCTTACCTGGAAAACCTGCGACTGTAAATACGAGACCAAGCAGCATATGAATAACAACCATTAATAGACCATTTTACGCTGTGCAAGTGTATGCATGTGTTTGTGTGGGTGGAGAATGCATACAAGATGTTCCTACAGATTCTTGTAGAACGGAAATTTGAAAGTGGAATTGAAAGTGGTGAAATAACTGTGCACTGCATGAAAGTAATAGAAATGTCGTGCAGCCAGATGGTTTTTCCGTAAGTCTTTGCTATGGACTGGTATTGGCCTCACTATATTAGTAAGATTATGCTTGCTGGTAAATGTCCATACCAAACCGATGATGCATTAAGGAGCAGTGGTTTCAATCATTAAGTGTTTGTCTGTCTATCACGTCGATGTTATACTCCCCAGCATATTCACTTTCACAGTGGAAAGATCCTGAGATGAACAAGCTCCAGCATCAAAAGATTATGTCAGGAGAATCTTTAGAGGTTAGCATCTTTTATGTGGATTTGGAGTTCTAGACACTTGCTAAATTTAGGAGTTAAAAGAGACAGCTTTGACTGATGATGCAATGCAATGTTGGGATTGCAGGAAAAGAAGATCCCAGCAGAAGGCCAGCACACAGATGTGTCAGATGATACTGCATTCCACACACTAGAAGTCACAATCTCCTCACTGAGCTATCAGCAGCATCGCTTTGGACTTCCTTACATTTGAAAGCATTGAGACACACTGAAAGAAATTCCAGTCATTGCAAATAAATTTAGCCTACTGCTAAAAAAGCCAGAAGGTGCTTTGCAAAACACTCTCACTTTTGTAGTAAGTGGTAGTACCCATGTTCCTCACCTGGAATCATAACAAGGGTAAGCTAAGAACAGAATAGTCTGGTCCATTTAAGTATTTCACTTTTCTTGTTTGTTCTAATGGAGTAAGGGAATTACTTTGTGACTTAACAGTTATGTGTACTTTCCTGTTTTGTTCTCTTTTATTCTTTGGGAATACACGCAGACAAGAGAGCCCATGAAAGACTCTCCAGCGCCAACACTTAAGAGTCACAGGACCACAGACTAATTCAGGCTGGAAGGCATCCCTGAGGCCATCTGACCAGGCTACCTGCTTATAGCAGGGCTAACTTCAAAGCTAGGTGAGGTTGCTCAAGGCTTTTACCAGCTGAGTTTTGAAAATCTCCCAGGACTGAGGCTCTGCAGCCTCTCTGGGCACCTGTTCCAGTACACAGTCACTTTCAGGGTGAAGTTTTCTTTCCTTATATTCAGAATTTGCCTCACTGCAAACCACACATTGCCTCTTGTACCTTTCCTGGTGCACCTCTGAGAAGAATCTGGCTCTGTCTCCTCTGTAGCCTCCCCCACCCACCCAAGGTAGCATAAGATGGCAATTAGCTTTCCTATTCCCCTTCTCTTTTTGAGGCTAAACAAACCTTGTTTTCTCAGAGTCTCCTCCCATGCCCCTAGTCATCCTTGTGGTCCTCTGCTGAACTCCCTCCTGTGAGCTGGACACAAAATGCAGCTTTCTGAATACCACATTGAGGTAATTGTCCTGCTGGCAAGGTTCTTGCTAAGAAGGAGCCTCCTTCTTGCCTTTCTTGGAGGTGGATGAGACATTTGCCTTTCTTTTTGACATTGGGGACCTCATCCAGTTACCATAATCTTTCAAAGATGATAGGGCATGGCCTTGCAATGACTCCAGCCAGCTTCCTCATAACCCTTGGATCCATGCCATCCCATCCCAAGGACTTGTACACATCTCCATGATTATGCTGATGCATTCGTTTACGCAGTCTCTGACTTAATCTTCCCCTACCATTAGCAATATTTGTCTCTTTCAAATTCTGCCACAAGGCACGCAGCTCTGGGAGGCTGAAGGCAGACTCTGACAGTGAAGACAACTGAGGAAAGAAGGAAACGAGACCTTCAGCCTTTTCTGGGTCTCCCATTGCTAGGTCCCCTGCTCTATTAGGGATTGTTCTGAGCTGGCAATGCTTTCTCCAGAAGAGGTTTGGGTGTCCAAGTTCTGTAACGAATTTTCACTTTTGAAAATCTGGACTGTTTCTGGCATAATTTCAGTTAAAAAGTTTTGTGAGAGAAATGTGAATGTTTGCAGAAGAAGAGAGTCATGGACTCAAACAGACAGTCTCTTGCTGGGTTGTTACCAGTCAGATTATTCCTCACATAATGGCAAATATTTCCCATTTTTAAAATTCAGTTCATAAAAAAAAGAATCATTATACAGGGGGGAAAAAAATCCAAACCCAACAACTCTTAATTCATTCCCCAGACTGTAGCTCAACACAAAAAGAAAACACAGATGTTTCATAACACAGCTGTAGAGTGAGCTTTTCCAGGTTTGTGAATTTGGCACTCTCTTGCCTCTTTGGGACCCAAATTAATGGCTCGGGGCAGATGGCCCCACTCTGGATGTGACGAGCAGGTTTCTCAGTGCAGCCCTGACTGTGCTGCTGCAATAGGTATCAGGAGGCAAGCACAAGCTCCACCAGCATGAGCTCTTAGGACTCAGTGGAGACTGAACCCCACATGATTTGTGCCATGCGTTTCAATGTTTAGGTTATCCCACAAAATCGTAAGTCATTTGCAACTACATAAGCAATAGACACCGACTTCACAGCCATTAGAAATATGACACAGGGGAATTTGTAGGGTTTGTCACCAGTTTAAGCCATTTGTAGAATATGGATGGTAGAGAATGGGTGTAGCTTTTGCTCAATCCTTTGTGCGTGAGTTGGAGTTGTAATCCAGTTGCCTGAGGGCTACAGTGACTGGTGTTGGTACAGCTGTAAATTATGACTTGCTTCAAGTGAAGAGAGGGCAGGAAGGCTACTATTGTCCAAAAGGGTGTTCCTGAGGCAAACCGCCTTGATCGTTCCTGTTCACAGTGATGATAACAGGGCTGTTAACATATATTCCTTGCTGGAGGCAGGTATAGCTAGTCACAGTCTGGCTGCCCATCATAGGGATGCTTCCTACACACATTCAGTGACTGGGCTGACAATCTCGCTGCTTCACAAAGCATTGCTTTCCAAATCTCTGCCATTCCACATCATCTAACCTCCTTCATTTCCCCACTCCTGCAGCCAATTCCTTCTGGATGCAAAGCCTGCAGTCCCCCTTCCCACCTCTCCCAAACCACATACAGAATCAAATACCTCACTTCAAATTTCAATACACTTTTTCATAGCTAAAAAGACTAGAATTCTATATCTAATAACAAAAAAAAAAAAAAAAAGATGACAACTTGATGCTATACTACATTGCAGAACCAAAGTACCAACAGGATTAGTTGTTGGACTACTGAACAAAGATTTCCTCTGTGAAGAATTAAGGTGAATAAGATTAATGATTTGTAGAAAGGGAGTAACTCTGGGTGCCAGGCAGATCCCCTGTTCTGTAGTCACTACAGTTTATGCAAGGAAGCACAGCAATGCACTCAGCTTTCTCCCTTTGGGACCACGAAAATGGATCAGTCTTATCTTTTTGATGTGCTTTATCCAGAGTTGTTTGGCACAGCAGCAAGGAGACACTTATTGATTTCTTCTGAGCTTACAGTTCTGTCATAATAGGGTCAGATTTTTCACAAGGGATTATTTAGCCTCAAGGGACAGAAAGGGACAGGAAAACAACAAGAGATTTTTAAGAATTAGACATTGCTTTTCTGCTAATAGAGTGTACAATGAAAGCATGTTTGATTTGCTTTTAGAAAATAGATGATGAAAAAAATTGGATCAAGCAGAAAAGAATGGAATTTGTTGGTAGCAAATAGCATTTTCCACCTCCTGAAATACCTAGCATGCTATTTGAAGATGATATGATAATTATGAGCGCTATGCCAGTGCCCATAGAGATAGAAGAAAGGAGTCATACTGTCTCACTGGATAATTAACCTTCCATTACCATCCAAGAGGGTGGGATGAGATAAGCTGTGTATGTGGCAGGTGGGAGGAGCAGAGCAGAGCAAAGAGGATCAGAGATGTGTGAAGGCAAGTAGCTAACTGGTACACAAAAATGAGAAATAAGGGCCCAGTAAAAAGAAATGATTCAACTCGCTGCCTCCTCTTTTCCCTATGGCAAGACACACAACATCAGAAACTAGGATGTTGTCAGCTCCCTCAGCAATACTTAACCTTTTATAGCAATGCTCATGCTCCAGATCTCTATTTCCTAGCAAAATCTTGTCATTATCTCCAGGGAAATGGGAAGTTACAGGGTAACAGAGGCCAAAGGTGTAAATATACAGAAATCTACTTTCCACGATTTTTCAAAGCATTAAGTCACCTGCCTGTTGTTTGATTCAATAGAAGTTAGATATGAAAGGACTTCTGAAATACCCACTAACCACTTACCTGCCTTTTTAGGCACATATGTACCTTAAAAATGAGATACAAGTGACTCCTTTCTAAAAGCAATATAGCTTAAGGCTATGACTTGTGGTAGGTCTCCAGGGAGAAAGGTCATAGGAATTAGGGTTGAAGCATCCTCAGGTATCCAGGTTCTTGCAAACCCTTTGTGGGTCCTGAATTTCCACTTGCCTGGTAGGTCAAGTGTGTTGCTCAGTAAGAAACCTGCACTTGACTGTTCATAGATGGAAAGAAAAAATGTCTGGCTGGTCTAAAGATGACTGCATAACACCCTCAGCTCAGGGCCCCCACTTTGTCTAGAGAAGGGCTCTGACATGGAGCACACTGCCTTCACAAACTCTTAAAGGTTTATTAAGTGGAAGACCAAATGTCATTACAAAGCCCAGTTTATAAATAGGAGATGCTACATGCAGGAGGGCTGATTCATTTGTCTGGCTAACACTGTGGACCAAGAAGGGAGGCTTTTCACAAGGACTCACTTAGCGTGGCCTCGTGTCTTCAGCTTCCCGGGTCTGCTTCATAACAATAAATTCAGGGTCTATAAAATAACTCTGGTGTGTTCAATATATTAATCTTGTTGAAAGCACAGATGTCCATTTCTTCAATGGAATAATAATAATAATAATAGCTTGTCTTCCTTAGAGACTGGAGTGGTGTGAATAAAAGAGCTCTGCTAGACAGCAGAGTATGCCAAATGGGCATATTTTACTAGATGAGAAAAACAGCTTGTCACTTCTAATTGTTCAAATTATGTGTGATTCACTTCTTCCTGCAGTTATTTTTAAAATGTTGTTAAGAGGGTATAATGTGCAGCTAAGAATAAAAAGGGTGTGAAATTGTTAGCTCCCCTGGTAGGTAGGTGGTAATAATGAACATTTCATAAAGTTAACAGACAAATCTCTCTGGTGCTCAGGAAGTCTCTCACAGCATTAACAGTCTCTCGTTAAAGTAATGGTTCTTAAGGAATACACATGGGTTGCAAGCTGCTCCCTTTTTTTTTTTTTTCCTCTTTCTTTCTCCCCCCCCTTCCCCTTAATTATGACTTACAGAAGTGAGCTAAAATCAGACTGAGTGGTCAGAACTCCAGGATAGCAAGTGTTATGTTGGTGTCCCAA
>NW_009258379.1:408496-420083 GCF_000687185.1 Egretta garzetta
GACAGGCACCACTGTCTAGAAGGAGGAATATCAAAAAATCCGTTGCCCTGATGGACACCAATTACTTCACTTTTTCCCCTCCCCTCTTCCTTTCTATGCCTTTCTTTCAAGTTTGAGCTCTGGTATAATGAATGAAAATTGACACAAATTGACTGGAGCGGTGGGTTCCTTGACAACTATACAAAAGACAGTATTCACACACTTCATGTCCATTCACATAAGCCATCATACCAAATAAGCCACACTTCCTACGTCCCAAGAACCGTGATCCAAACCAGCTATCTAATGAAGTAAGAGGAAAGCCTCCATACTCTGTTGTCATTTCCTTGAATCTACAGCACCAAAGACTGTGTTTTCAAGGTAAAAAGCTTCTTTTTTAATCTGTCTTTTGTGGCATTATTGTTACTTGTTAATAAACCCTTTTTCTGAAAAAGGGATTATTCGTTGAATTTTTATAAAGCTATGTATGCTTAAATAAAACTAATCTACAAGGGGATCTCCAATGGTTTATAACACAGTACTTTTCATTTAGAATCATCATTATTTGCCCCAAAATATTTAAACCAGCCACCCACTCACCCATTCTGGCTGCTGGATGGCTATGTGAAGGCTTTTTATACCCATCTCCTTCCTTGGTGGGACAGTATTTTGTAAATAGGCTCTGGGGTTTCAACATATCTCCCCAAAATTCAGTTGTTCTTTGCAATAAGGTGGGCATTTGTGAAATCATCGGTTATTTATCCATCACTTACCCCTTTGCCAGAGGGACACTGGTGGTCTGTCGCTAAAGGCAATTTCTCCCTATATCTTGCTGCTTCACAGTGACAGCTTACACAGTGGATCTCGGTGGGAAACAATTCGGGGATTTCCAATTTAGCGCAACATCCCATTCTGAAGTGTTCACGTCTTTACTAGGATTACCTGTTTACAGAGAAGAAAAATGAGATTCTTTTGAGTATTTCCCTAGACTCGCTTTAAATACTAGACTAGCTTAAAAATACAAACAAAACCATTCTTTCCAGTCAAGCATCAGTTCTTGAGTACAAAATTGGAAAACAAGTCATGAAAGCAAAGCATAAAACCAAGAAACCCACACTGAAGACATTTGCACAGCAGTCTCATGTCTTCACTGCAACTCTGAGTTCATCTACAGCACTTCTCAAAGCCAATGGCCCGACCACAGCATCTAGAGTGCTGTTTTTCACAGTGGGCCCTCTCAGAGGCCTTGTTTGGGTTCAAGAGCCAAGACAACTCAGACAGAGTTCATTTCCAAACAGGTATTCTTCAGAGTTAACCTGCAATGCCGCATTGCCAGCCCTAAAGCCATGCTTCATCTGAGGAGGGCTTTGTTCTGCATAGCTCCTTCTTCAAGGCCAAATTCCAAGAGAAAAACCCTTCAACTTTTATATAATAAAAAGCAGCAGGAGTAACACAACCTCTCTAGCAGATGTGGCTGTGATAACATTCACTTCCTTTATACCAACTGCAGCTCTGATAATTCCTGTTTCCTTCTCCTTACTTTTTAGAACCGGGCTTTTTTTCCCCATTCCTTTTTAATTTAAAAAAAACCCAAAACAAAATAAAAACCAAACCACAAAACCAACCAAACAAAAAAACCCAAAACAAATACCTACAACATGACCTTCAGTGTTTGGGCTCCTATGCATTCAGAGCTTATCTAACAGAAGGTGATAGTTCCTATTGAACGCACTCCCTGTGTCACTACAGCAGTTTCAAAACTACTGCAATATTTTTTAAGGTATATATCACACATCTGACTAAACCCTCAGTCTCTAGTTCACTGGTAACTCCTCACAATGATCTGGTACCACTTGCTAATAATATGGATGAAGAAGCCAGCATTCAGAGCTCTTTGGGCCTCCTCAAAACATTGATTGGTTCTCATTTTGTCTGGTGAAAGCAACGCAGGAGAGCAGACACCTTTTGTCATTTTTTTGGTGTTATTCACAGATTATTTTTGATGAGAAAAACAAGAAAAAAGAAGTCGGAGAAGAAAGAATAGTTAATGTCAGTGAAACTATCAGAATGCCTAGTGTAGTTGCAAGGTTAAGCTGGAACTAAAGCAGTTTTATGCAATCGTTGCCTTCACATCAGTTATAAATTACATGAACGTAGAAGGAAGCTGCCTGCTAACAGATACACTTCTCACTTGCTCAAGCCTTATGCAGATACCGCTGGCTCCAGCAATTAACCATCAGTTCTGACAAAGCCATTCGGGGATGGAATAAAGACTGTAGGGTATTTAGTCACCTTGAGCATTGTTTATTTATTTGTACTGCAATAGTATCTGATACCTCTAGCCATAGACTATGATCCCTTTGAGTTGAAGCTACAGAACCACAAAATGAGAAGACTGTCCTTAATATAGTACATAAAAAGACAGTGCTCCCAGAATTTACAAGCTACATCTTAGACCTCCGGTTCCTGCAAAGCACAGGGGAAGGGGCAGAACTAGTTAAATAAGACTGTCCTGTTTAATATATAATCATTTTTCACTGTAAACCTACACAAACTAAAGAAGGAACAAACCACACTAAAAAAAATAGCAAAGTCAAATAGGAGGATTATAAAGTTTGCAGTGAGAAGAGGAGAAAAATGGATATTAAGAGACAAAGAAGAATTCTAAGGAGTGTGAGAATTATGTCAGACAGTTATAAACCCAGGAATGCAACCTGAAAAGATTATGAAGTCTGTGATAGCAAAAACAAAACAGCTACCTCAAAATGCCTGGGCAGGTGATTTTTATGAAAACCTTAGAACTGTTGTGGACACAAGGCATTGAGCTGAAACAGGGAAAATGACAGCAGTATTTAAGTCCTCGAAGCAAGGTGGTCCTTCTGCAAGTGTGCCTCAATCTGGGAAGCCACAGGGAGATTTGCTGGTGTGAAACAGTTGAGAGAAGAACGGCATGCTGTCCTGAATTACAACAGCCTTAGGAGTTGAGACCACAGGGCCTGTAGAGATCACAGGGGAGAAAAGATCACTGTCTTCAAACAGGCGGTGTTCTTGTATCGGTTCATTCAGTCTGGCTAAAGTGATTGCTTAGCTGGCACAGCGATGCCGGAGATGGTCTTGTCAATGACACTGCGCATCTGCCTGGACTTTCCTAAAAGCCTTTCTGCTGCTGCAGTAGGTGAAGTTTTATAAAACATTTTCAAAGTGTGCTGTTGGTGAAAGGGGCAGAGAACGGCCCCTGAATCCCATGCTCGCAGGCACAGGCATCTAATCTGCTCCTGTATCACTGATAACCTCATGTTTGCTCTGTGTTCTGTTCTGACTCTTTGAACATGTTCAAATGATGTCTTGGCTTCAAACTACATTGTCATTTCAGCAAACAGTAATCAACTTAATATTTACCATCATGTCATGCAATCATGCAATAATACTTTGCAATTCTTTGCTGGTTTGGGGCCACTGAAATATGCATATCAATGCATGTAATACCACATTAGAAGAAAGGTATATAGAAATTTGAAAGGCAGCTCACGAGGTTATTGAATGAACAGTGATCCCCAGTGACCACCTTCCTCTGCAACTTTCATCTCCATGAACACACTCTTTAGTTATTCTGCCGATTCCTCTCAGCAGGACAAATCCATTAAATATTTAATTAAGCTGTGTTCAACATATTAGGTAAGTGAACTATTCTATCCAGTGCTAGCTTAACATTATGTGCTATATCATAATATTCTGCACAAAACAGTGATGCAATGATATGCACATTATTGGAGATTTTGTTCTACTTGCTTATGAACAGTAAAAGCAAGAAGAAAATGAACACCCAAATCAGGACTTCTAATCTAAGTGTAATCCTTTTAGCTATTATTATTTAATCAATTCAAGAGGACATGCATGGACTCTAGAAACTGTTGGTGCAGTAATAGGTGGGCATTGAAGTGCAGGGGGTTTTCCCTTGTTTGGGTTTTTAAGCAGAGCAGAAATTCATTGATAGAGAAAATCCCTGTGTATGGCTTGCATAGCCACAGGCGTGCCAGACCACAGTGGAAATTTTAAACTGAATGAAACAGAGGTAAAACGGAGAGGGGGGCAATTTGGAGATTCCGAGAAATAACATTTAACCTAAGTACAGCACAAACCATTGCTTCAGAACTGCCAGCAAAAACTTGCCAGCCTCAGTCAATTCCCAGCAATCAGGGATGACATACCCCGTAAAGTTTGGAATATAATATGACAATCGCCAAGGGCAAGTGTTTCTGAAGGTAAACTGATTGGCTGCAGTTGAAACAACTGCTTCCAACAAGGAAATATTAGAGGACAAAAAAGTCCTCCAATCTTCAGGGGATGAGTATTTGCTCTGTTTGTAACATTAGATAAACAATGTGCACAAAGCAAGATCACTACGCAGGGAATTCTTGCAACTGCAGCACCATGAGGAAGAAGAGAGGATCTAATCCAGAAACTTGATTTCCTAGGCTGACATAGCAAACATTCATCAAAGGTTAAATAAAAGATTTAAACTTCCTGACACCCGAAGATAGGGACAGTTGGGTTCGGTCCTATGAAATCTGAAGAATGGGGGATAAGATGCCACTACAGAAGACCCCAGAATTGATTAACAGAAAGCTAGGATAAAAAAAATTGAGGTGTCCCCCCTTTTTTGATCAGGAACTCAGCGCTACAGAAACAGACATCCGTTAAACATTTTAGAATTTGTCCCAAAACTCACTGGCTTCAGTAGGTGACTTCCCATTATTTGCAGGGTGTGCTGGATTGGTACCTGCTCAATTACTTACCGATCAGCTTTATTCCTGATCTCTTATTAGAAGTAGGCTGACATTTGCACAAAGCAAATTACACAAAAAAGTAGAAGACAGAAATAGCAAATAAAAAATAGTTATGAAAAAAATTAAAATCACATCACCTACTTTTTTCTCTTGTCACCTGGAATCCCCTTACAGTTCCAGTAATCCAAGTGGTAAGTTCTTCCTTACAGTGCCAAAAATGCAAAGATGTTAAAGAGAATTTTGCAAGTCAGCCTTGTATCAGAAAATCCCAGCTGATTTAACGTCGATAAGTGTTTTTATAATCAGAGCAAACGTATTTTTTTCCACTGCAATGCCTTTTTTTTTTTGGTGGGATTTTGAGGCAGGGGGTCTGATAAGCACTAAAACCAAAACATCCTGAAAAATGTCAAACACAAAGCCTTGTTGCAAGCAGACACGGGAAGATTTGCCAGCTGCCCAATTACTGCTTTGGAAATACAGCTGGTTCTGGAACCAGCCCATCTACAACTGTACAGAAACACAGAAAATCACTGATCTTGCAAGGGGAAGCAGTTTGGACCAATTTGAAAGGAAAACCTTGCACAGGTTTTCTTCCAAGAGGATCAGATGTTGAGGCTTCCCTCAAAAGCAGTTATTTCTAAATAAATAAGGCTGAATAGAAACAGTTATTTTCCATACATCCTTCTGAACCACAGGCAAGAATGAAGGACAAGATCAGCAGGTTTCGCCATTATTACGGACACGGAAACAAAACAGAAAAACTACAACCAGATATTGTTAAAGATACTATTGGCTTAAAACTAACTCCCCTTCTTCAAAGGGTGACAGATGTGCTGGCCCCACAGGGAAATTGAGAATCTTCTCATCTTTGTGCTATAATCTTATTTCTAGTCTTCCAGGGCCATAAATCACTGCTTAGCACAGCGAGACATCCTTCTGTAGAAATACCACCACTAGGCCGGGCTGAATGTGTCCTAGCCTAGTCTTAGACAAGGATCATTTTAGGCGAGGCAGAAGCCATAAGATGCACATGTTCACCTAGGACAAATACAAAAAGTTTTATGTATCAATCCACATGAACGAGCTAGTCATCGTATCTGAATGGGCGCTGCATGTGCTCACTTCACCAGGATTCTGTTTGGTCTGAAATCATATTCTCTAAGTTTACATCTCAATAATCCAATTAAAATGTACAAGAACTAATTAAACCTAGTGGATAACAACACTAGCAATAGTACACAGTAATACATAGTATTTTCTATCTTCAATGCACTTTACAGGCATTAACTAATTAATGGATAATATGAATTTAAAAATCAATGCACAAGCATAGCATATGATTAGAATGAACTTTTCAATTACTCTCCTTCTCCGACCACATCATTTACAAAATGATTCTTATTTCTTTGCATGTATGTGTAATAATTAAAAAGGATTCTGTACTACTTATTATGAAGTAATTATAGAGTTTCTGAACCATCCTATATACACTCCATGAGAAATCACATCTGCTCTCTTACTTTCCTTGGAAGTTCTGCCTTTTTATTTGATTTCCACATACCCCTATTAACGTAATCTCTTTTTCTTAAAACTTTGCCCATGCACAGGGGATTCTGTGCAGTACCTTCAATCCTACAGCAGCTCTGCCACAGCAGAAACAGGGTGAAGCTCTGCAGGAAAAGCCACTGGAGCTCACGTTACCCTGGGACTGAAGTGCTCACATGCAGACACGAAAGCTGGATTTGGGAAGTTCCAGGGACCAAATCCCCTCCACTTCTTCCCATGTGGCAAATGCTCCACCCAGCGATTGCAGCCTTCACTGATCACCACTCCTGGTACCGCTAGTGCTAAGCCAGAGCAGTACAGAGCTTGCCATAGGCTGAGGCTGCTCCGGACCTGCTTCACGGGCTGGTTTGGTTTTTTTTTTTGTTAGCCTGAGCCTTCCGATTGCACCACAGTAGCGAAAAAGTAATGTAAGTATAGCTGTGCAGGGGCCAAATGTGGAAGTCTTCCATTAGGAGGAATCGAGGCTTTCAGAAACAGCAAAACAAAGACACATTTTGGCAACTCATCTTCCCCTGCTGCCAATTGAAATCTTAGAGTTTAAAATTACTTCCTTTCGACATCTGTTGTTTTTGTGGCTAATGGGTTGACCTTTTTGAGAAGGGAAGAGTTCCTTCTGGGTTTTTTTGCAGGCCACTGGTCTGCACGGACGTCAGACTGAGTGCCTTCGTAACTCACTGTTAGATTTTTCCAACAGTTTTCAAGGGTTTTCAGGTACTAAAACCAAACCAAAAGTCCCTAAAGCCATAAGTGCCCATATACACTAGCTGACATGCACAGCCTACAATAAAAAGAAACCTCCCTCAGCTGACAGGGTAAATGCATTTGCCTTTTCTCCACAATGAGAATTTGCAGCTCAGGGTCTCCCTGCTGATGCCTTCCTAACTGCCCTCCCATCTGCAGGGAGTTCCAGTTTGTCCTCCTGCTGTTTCACACACTTTTTTTTAATGAAAATTAATTCACATTGTAGCATTTTCCCTGCTAGATGTGTAGGCTGAGACTCTTCGCTCTGCTGTTCTCTGTCTTTCTTTATGGACCAATGCAAATTGCCCAGCTCGAGTTTCCTGTAAGAATTATTTTTTTTTCCACATGTCCCTGCATAATTGTCAAGCATTACATTTGAACTTGTAAGCGTACAGGGACAAAAGCATTTATCCAGTCTGACACAGTTACCTCTTTCAAATGACTTTTCTGCTCATGCCTTAACTCTTTAGCAGGCTGTAGAAGCCTCTGAGCAGCTGGTATCCATTCTAACTTGTCTTTTTTGGTGCTAGTTACATGTTTCCAATCAAGGAAATCAATAGTACACTTCTCATGTTTTCCCTATTACATAAATAAATACAGATCTAATGCCTCCAGCATACAGGTCAAGGTGAGAAAGAAAGGGGAGCAAAATAGGGAAAACTAACAGAAATCACTCAAGCCCTGCTGAATAAAGTTCTTACTAGCAATTCAATTATCAAGTTGTTGGTTTTTTTCCATATGAATTAATAAAATACCCACAAACTTCCAGCAGGAAAAGCCAGCACTAATTTTAATCTTGCTCATTACACCATTTACTTCTGACTAACAGGGTTGCAAATATTCATTCTTGTGCTATTAATGTTTTTAATCATTCCTTAAAATGGAATATATCTTTAATTTAGAGAGAAGTTAACTGGTGAGATGTACCTAGCAATACTTCAAGCTCACTGCATTTTACTTTCAGCTGTGAAAAAACCCTGTAAAACTATGAAGACAAGTCTCAATCGAAATGCAATAGATCACTTCAGAAAAGCATTTCTGTACCCACTGTAGAAGAAAGAACTGTGCTTATTCAGTGTTAATAAAGTTTTCTGGACACTGAATGGAAATTCTCATTGGCGAGTCTCACTAGCAGGACGGTCCTAAAGCCTTACTAGTATCCGTGGGGAAGATTTTACAGTAGCAATAGTGAGGCAAAGGAACTGAAATAGGAAGAAAAATCCATGACCGTTACTGCCATCACTGAGACAGAACTCTGAAAGTTGAAATATTTGGCTGCTACGATGTAGGAATCAGATTTAATGACGGAATTTTCCAGGCAAACTAAGATGGAAGGATTCCTGGTACCCTGATGTGGAGCCCACCCCAGGAATCCACCTGAATCCATCCATGTGGGCAGCAACTACTGCTACTATCACTTTTTGATCTCTGAAGAAGATAATGAGAGAAAAACATCCAATTTCTAAAGCTCAGGAAAACATTTTTGAAGAGCATGGAAGTTTGTTCCCATCTCAGTAGGCCCGGTTGCTGGAGAATAAATGAGCGCTGGAGAGGAACGATGCTCTGAGCCTAAGAGATGATTTTTAGACAAGATTCAGGCACTGGCTGAGAGCATGAGAAAGTTTCCATTGCTGTTAGTGCTGTACATCATCTGGATAAATCAAGGCTTTCCTAAGCCATCCTCTTCCCATTCCGTTTCAGAAGTACCGCACTTATAAAAAGCGGTAAAAACCTGAAGACTGCAGGAAATGCAAAGTATTTTGCTTCTATAAAAATGTTCTAAAGGAAAGAGGTATCATATGGAGAAATATTTCATAAGAAATTACAGCCTCATAGCCATCCCATTTTGCTTTTCCATTTATCATACCCACCTGCTCTCCCACCCACACCTCCCCAGCATTATTAACGCTTATGAAAGACCATAAAGTTTTCATAATAAAAAATGGTTTTGTCCATTATCTAGAGAATAATATAGTTCATTCAATATGTTCCCTTAGAGAAAAAAACACTTTGGTCTGCTGTAACTAGATGGTCTTTCTCAGGACAATACATTGCACTGAACTACATGATTTTCTTTTGGATTTATAACATACAGAACAGTTTTGCCTGGAAACAGTGGTTTTTGTTGTGGGGATGCTCACCCACAGATGATGGCAGGTGTGCTGTTTGTTATGTGTCATCATCTCATACCATATGTTATGTGTAGAACAAGAAGATTTATTTTTGATCCTAAAAGCTGATTCTGTTCTTTTTCTCTCATTACTGAAAAGACAGATTGCTAAGGCTCAGGTTTTTCTACCCCAAATCTACCTCAACGATCTACTTTGCTGCCATTTATTGTTTGCTTCTGGAAAGTTCTTTATTAGCCAAAAATTTAGTGATATCACCAAATCATATATTTGTAAAACAACCTAAATAAGCATTTGCTTATGCTAAGGTTAAGGCCGGACCACAAATCTGGGAGTCAGTTATGGAGGCAGGGATTTTGGCTGACAGTGCTTTACCCCAATACCTCCAAGCTTCACGTTAATGCAAAAACAGCAGGAGCATCTCAGTAGGCAAGAATGTTTTAGCAGAAGAGGGGAGAGGCAGTCCTTGAGGCAGCCAGCAGTTCAGTGCTCTCTAAATGGTAACCAAAGTTTCAAAGTGCCCATGGCAGCGAAATGACAGTCAGTGCTGAACGTGGAAGCAGTGGTACAGAGTGCTAGTGTCAGCCTATAAAATTGGTGGCCATCTTCAGTGTTACCAAAAGGCACTGAGCAGTCTTCAAGGATAGAAAGTCCTCTGTTATTCCACTTTACTGTAACCTAGTCTAGAAGAAGTCAGGCAGGGGTAACTATAGCAAGGACTGCATCAGAAGGAAAAGTTTGCAAAACCCCAGCCCATCAAAGCCGGGATGTACCTACACTGAAGTTAAGGCTGCCATCCAGGAATCCAGGGCTGTTAACACAGCAAAACCAGACTAGAATATCGGAACGTCTTCAACACCAGGGGCTGACACGATTCCCCATAGTGCCTCCAGGGTTTTTCATTCCTATATGCCTCATCTCCAAACTGAATTCCTATCATCCAGCTTTCTTAGGGGTGCCCTCTCCACGTGGTCTTACAAACATAGGGAAACTAAGGAACTTGAGCGTGCGTGTTACAAGGAGCGCTGGCTGAGAGCTAGGTGCCTGCTGGATAGGATATGGTTCTGTTGCACCCCAAACCCCCCCACACACTGAGCCAGGAAGGCAGCCTAACGAGTTACTGGGAGACAATCCGCTTGTGGGAGTCCTCGACGAGTATTTAGCAAATCCCCTAAATATCACTCCCCCAAAATGAAAGAAACAATCTCATAGCAGCCTCATCTGTCCATGAGAGGAACTGCATGAGAAGGAAAGAAAGCAGTGAGGCGACTTCAGTCAGCTTAGCAGACTTCATGGATTTGTTTTTTAGTGAATATTTATTAAAAATAAAACAAAACAAACACTCCCCCCACTTAGTTATTAATTGAAAATTTCAAAAATAACTGAGCACTAAGATTACAGAAATTAGAAACAAAATAACAAAATATGATTGTACTGATGAGCCAAGATCTATATTCCTCTCTGGCTTTTATCTACTTAAGCCAAATACAGTCTAAAGAAACTTTCTCTATGCCTGGCTTTAATTAGAAATGCTGACCCAGACTTCTCTTATTTTTTCCCACCTACCTGAATGTGCTCGCATGGAGCCGGTCACTCTGTCTGTTCCATGGGGAGAGAGATGCTCTGCAAAAAGGTGGCTCAGCTCCCCAAGAGCCCTCCAGGCACATCCCCGGCACACAGACCCCCAGGGACAGGGGGCTGAGGGGCTACCTGGCCCAGGCCAGCTGTGCCCACAGGGCTGGGAGCGCCCACAGGGCTAGGAGCGCCCACAAGTTAGACAGGGCAAATCCAGAATTTTCTTCTAGCTTAGGAAAAGTACAGTCCCCTCAGTGAGAGTTCAAATAGCGCATGACTTCCAGCACCACAAATTAGCAACAAGCACTGAAAATCCAGCCCTAGGTGGAGATAACAGTGAATCTGCTCCTGGAAAGCAGGTTCCCCTTAAATGGAATAATTGCCTGCATTAACTCAATTAGAGATCACGGAAGACGACTGGGCATCACACCTGAGAGAGATTCTCCACAGAAAGCAGGGAGGGCAGCCTCATACAGCTAAAACATTAATCTCGGGCTGAAAGCTTGGTTCTCCCTTTGAGAAACTTATAAGGTGGGGCGAGTGTGCATGACACATAACACGGCATCGGTCAGATCACCCAAATTTCAAAATACCTCAACCCTGCCCTAGCCGGTGCCCTTGAGTGCACAGTGTTCACCCTTTGCTCCTCTCTCCATCAAATCACCTCAGGATTCGTGCTCACGTATATGCCGCAGATGGATGACGGAGGGTGCAGGCGGCTCCGAGTCCCGCAGAGGACGGACCGCCCGCCCTCTCAGGGGAGCTGGGGCCAGGGAAGCCCGGCGCGGCCTCTCGCCTCACCCCGAAACA
>NW_009258379.1:421523-422667 GCF_000687185.1 Egretta garzetta
CTCCCTGGCCTCCATGTGCCTTAGCATAGCTTCTAAGAGGATCTGTTCCATGATCTTCCCAGGCACAGAGGTGAGGCTGACAGGTCGGTAGTTCCCAGGGTCTTCCTTTCTACCCTTTTTGAAAATGGGCACAATGTTTCCCTTTTTCCAGTCACCAGGGACTTCACCTGACTGCCATGACTTTTCAAATATCTTGGAGAGTGGCTTGGCGACTACATCGGCCAATTCCCTCAGTACTCTAGGATGCATCTCATCAGATCCACATATACATCTATACACATAATATAGACGTATACACAGAGACATGTATACATGTATCAGCAGCCTCCCTGGCCGCCTGAGTCCTTCCTCCTCCTCTTCGATTGCCACAGAACAAAGGGGCTTCACCTCAGGCTGTGCTTCTCAACCGTCCTTGGGATCTTCCAGAAGGGCAAATGGTGCAAAGCGGTGGGTGCGGCAGCCTTCACGCCTGCCTCGAGTTTCAACTCCCAGGGCCTGATGCTGTGCGGCAACACCGTCAAGGGGAAACTGCACCACAGCGAGTGATTCCCACCGGCACCCATAGGCCCCAGTCTTGTGCCCCTCCTGCTCTGGAGAAAGGCCCGCACCATCTGTGAAACCAGTGCCCTGACACAGAAAAGATGCTTCCATCGGTACCAGGCATGCTTACCGAGAATCAGCTGCCCTTTTACAGCATTTCCTCTTTGCAAAGCCCTGTTTCACTGCATCTGTATGCAGATACCAATGGCATTTTATACATCTGATGAGTTTGAGGTTATACGCAGCCTGCAGTTTAAGGATCGCTGAAGTGATTCTTAAATATACAAATCGTGGCTGACAATGTCGTTCGACGGAGGAAGGAACCTCGGGCACCACTTATAGGTACGAGAACTGAAGCAAGCATCTGTAAATCTGAACAGAACAGGACCCCTGTTCCAACTCCTTGCTTTAGCTACACAGCATCGTTCCTTCCCCAGCACCAACCATGAGTGAAGAAATATTTTTCAGACAGAAATCCCTGTGATTGTGGGCTCGGAAAGGGTAAGTGAATTGCCTCAGGTGACAGAGAGCCATGGCTGAGGCAGGGAAAGGACAGAAATCCCCATACCCGACTGCTGCTCTAACCATGAGGGCCATCACTGTA
>NW_009258379.1:422681-429288 GCF_000687185.1 Egretta garzetta
GCTCTCGCACTCTCGCACACGAGTCAGGAAAGTCTGTTCAAATGCAATCAAATCAACATAAAACCCAAAATCAAACTGGGCAGTTTGCTTTTACTGCCCAGTGAAGTGCCCTGTGAAGATTACTAGGCAGTAACTCATAGTTATGACTTTCAAGCCGTGCTGAAGAAAAAACTTCGGGACGTTTCCTGAAAGGCCACAGTCCATTCAGCTACAGCTCATAAGCCTGCAAGCAGCTGATAAAATAAGCACCAAGAGAACCAGAGTTTCTGTGTGCCATAGTTAGCGCAACCTCTCCAAAAGCATTTGTGCCAAGAAATGCCTTTGGGAAACATCCTTCTCCCTCCATGCATTGCCTTCCTTGCAGGAAGGTAGGAAGAAAATATGCCCTATAACTTCTGTATTTTACTAAGTACAGTAGCTAGATTTCATAGAATTGGATAATTCACTCTATTGAATGATACCGTCTCACACTATCTGCACAGGGAGCTCTGCCAAAGACCGCTGGCAAAGGTACGTGACAGGCTCGTTCATGCTTGTGGGGCTGAATAAGTTCATTAGGCTGACAAGGAAGAACAAGCTCAAATAAAACCTCACACATCAATGTGCCCTGCCTTAATTAAAATGTATGATCATCGCACAGCTGACACCCAAAACACTGCTGACACGAAGGAACTACACATGTCCCTCGGTTAATAGTGCTTTATTTTCTGTCAAAACTTTTCAGGAAGGGTTTGGTTTGGGGTTGGTTTTTGGTTTTTTTTTTGGGGGGGGGAAGCAGTGTCTCTTCATTGGGTGTAAGAAGCTGCACCATGTGGAAGCAGGTCTCAAGTTTCTGGATGTGTTTCAGAAAGCACTCAAAAAGTCAAGATTGTCAAGATAATAGAAAAGATGTGTATCTTGTAGTGATTTTGTGATTTTTTTTGGTGATCAAGATTTTGTGGAATACCGTACCAGTACTGACCTTTTTTTCCTCCGTTTACCCATTTTTGTAGCTGATTGCTACAGTCATACAGAAGTAAAAGATTTTATGGAGCCTGGGGAAAACCAGAAAATCACAGATCATGCTGCTGGAGTTTTCCAATTGGATTTTCCCCTGCCTATAGAGCCTCTCCATCTACATCAGGATATACAGGGAACAACCATTCCCATAGTATAGGACCCAGTGGCTTCCAATTTTCCTCAGCATTGCAGGTGCCCTGCTCTCTACCCAGCAGTTGCAGCACCAACATGGGCAGCGATGTCCCCCTAACCTCCACCCTCAGCCTACCTGGAGACACAGGGGACTCTGGTCTGCCTCTGAACAGCGGTCATAAAGCCAAGGGAGTGTTGGTATGAGGTTGAGAGCAGGTGTATGTATATACACATATATCTCTCAACGTGATCAAGACAGAAGAGCAAAGGCAGAACGCACTAGACCCACCCCAGCAAGACCGCAGCCATCGCCTCTTCCATCTGCCACTTGTTCTCCGAAAGGTCTCAGATCAGGTGTGATCCTGCAGAGTGGCCTCCGAGGGGTTCTGCACTGAAGCATGGAAATTTGGAGTGTGGACGGTTTACAAGATTTTAGCCCTTTGGGATGAGCACTCCGTATCCAGTGCCAGGCACACCTGTGGCACTAAGGACACTTGAGGGAACGGGAACTGAAAAGCTAGTCCAGTATTTGCTGTGCGTAAGAATTATAGGACACAGTTTTAAATTGCAATGCTACATTTACACTTCGGAATGAAATATAAGCATCTGATTAATTATATAGGTTTCTCTCCAAGAGGGAGGAAAAAAAATGTCAGTCCTGTGCTGCACTTTTAATATTGCCAGACCTCAAGTAAAGAATGTTTGCCACGGGGGTTCCAACATTGCTCTGTCCACCAAGTGTTTGCAAATATATGATATGCACTTTCTTCTGACAGCTAACTAATTGATTCTCAGAGAGGATCAGCTTTCCAAAGGTGAGCAAAAATGATTTATGCAAAGAAGCATTTTTCTCACAGCAAGCATAGCTTTAGAGGAAATAAACG
This sequence comes from Egretta garzetta, assembly GCF_000687185.1. Classification (NCBI taxonomy): domain Eukaryota; kingdom Metazoa; phylum Chordata; class Aves; order Pelecaniformes; family Ardeidae; genus Egretta; species Egretta garzetta. The sequence continues at coordinate 424,697 of NW_009258379.1, forward strand.
TTTTACTTGGAATATGATAGAAAAAGCATTACAGCAAACAGGATTGTGTTGGCTCGTCTTGCTTCTGAGAAGAAAAATATATTTGTATTTTTTCCTTTGTTCTATTACTCGTGATACAGAGAATTTAGATTTAAAGTTATTTTTTCTGTGCCCACTTGTATCAACATGATATCTTTCCAATGATCTTGTTCATTCTGGCTGCAGAAACTGTGGCATATAACGTTGTGCCATTTGCAACCCATTACAGCATGTTGTTCTGATGATTTGCAATAGAGTGCAATATAAAGCTGTTTATAAGGCACTTACTTGCGTATATAGTTTAGCATAACTAAAAGATATTGAAAAGAAAGGCTCCCAGAGCCATCATTTTTTTTATTTGCTCATAAAACTATTTTGGAACTTTAATATCCAAGTGTAAACTTAAAGCCAAATTAAAGTGCTGAAATGTTTACTGAGAGTCATATTTTAGGAACAAGTAACTTCAAAAGTATTAAGAAAACAAAAAATAGGATCTGAAGGCATACCTCTGCACAGAACAGCAAAATTCAAACAGTATGGTTTAGCCAGAAAACAGTGTGTTCAGTGAAAGTGAGAAAGCGATGAATAACCCTCTTATAAAGGGGCTTCATACTGACAAATCCCACCAAACACAAGAGGCTGAAAGACATGTTCGAGTCCCTTTGAACATCAGGTGAAAAATGTAAATCCAATATACACAGACCCTTCCTTAAAATGGGCAGGGCTTTGGTAGGTAAAAATAGTTGAACTTGGCTAATTTCAGTACAGAACTTGAAAGAGTTTTGCAAATGATCTGGACTTAGCAATGCTCCAGGGAAGCGAGGGTGTAATGATGCCCATTTTATACAGAATGTGTATTGAGCAGATTTTTGCAACAGGTTTTTCCTATCATATTTTAAAACATCGACCCTGAGGTAGAAAAGATTTGGAAGTGCATCTGTCCTTAATGGGGTTTCAGGTCGGCTACACTGACCACTGCTGCTGGAATGCTGAACTATTAGTCTGAGGCAGTACAATAATATTGGTGTTCCCAAAATTGAGGCGAGAGCGACTAAAGGCCATGGCAAAGAGTACAAGGGCTGGGGAGCAAATTCTTCTATATTACATTGTGAGTAAACACTGTGTGCTTACCAATAACCCTGATCCAAAGAGAAGTTCCTCTCCTAATGGACACGCGGACGAGCAGAGCAGAAGCAGATGCTGAGAGGGCCAGTGCAGGGCACAGAGTGGCGGCACACGATCCCGAAGCCCTCCCAGGCGATGCTTGCCTGGTGCTAGGAGAATGCTCGCCCTAGCTGGGGCAGCTCTTTGGGGCCATATCCCAGACCGAACGTCCCGGGAGGGGACAGCGATGCTCTCCCAGGTGCTCTGCGGTGGCGTTTGGCAATTTTGTTGCTTTCTACATCGTTTTGCTGGTTTGCATTACTGAAAAAAAAAGGCAGCCTAAAGTGGAAAAAGCACGTTTTCGGAGAGCAGAGAGGCTGTTTCTGACAGTTTATACAGTATGCCATGCAAGATGGCCCGACTATTTTTCTTTTCTGAAAAAAAGATTCCCCTGAGAAAGCTTTAATTCACAGTTCCAAACTGACTGGCAACCAGGAGTAGATGAGCGCTCCAGATCACGCTCCATCACAATACAGTTACAACTATTTAAAACCCAATTAATTCTCTTTCTAACTTTCCCATCAAGCTGCAAAGTTCCAGTTGGCAAGGCTTTTTACTTTGATTTTGAATTCCTGCTTGGAAGATTAACTGAAAATGGATTTGGCTTGAACAGCTGCACCGAACATATTTTGTTTTATTTTGTTGCCATCACAAATAACAATACTTAGCACTCTTCATCTTCAAAGCGTTATACAAACATTGAGTCACATCCCCTCACAACAATCTCGTGACATCACCTCCTGTAAATAAAATCATTCTCATTGCAAAGAGGTGGAGAACGAGCAAGAGATCCGCAATTTGTGCAGGGTCACAGGAAGAGCCCTTGGCAGGGGCAGATGTGGAAGCCAGGGGCTCGCAGGCCCCTGCTGGTCCTCACTTTATTAATCTCCACTTCTGCAGGCACACGTGGGCTTTTTTGGGGTGGGGTTTTCTTTCTTTTTTTTTTTAATTTTCTTTTTTTTTAGCTCAGTTCATCCTAAGGTAACATCCGTGGTAGCTAGTATGCGCACGTATGAGCTTGCAGGCACTTTCTGCTGCTACGTGCCCTGCCACCTGAAGTCGAGCACGCATGGCTGGGTCTGCGGTAGGGAGCTCCCATTTCCCTCAGTGACTAAACGGTATCTCAGGCATGGTTGTATCCAAGTGTGGCTTTGCCCTCACATCACAGAGACACATATACCTGGCTACTTCCAGCCAGGAAAGATCATCCTTTTCTTCAGACGCACTCAACTCTGACAAAATAGCGATCTCCTGAGGAGTTCACTGCCTGTGTGGAGAAAGCAGTGCCAAGGACCACTTCACTGAGCCCTCGGCTGGAAGAAAAAGTGGCCTTGACAGCTCCCTAACGTCTCCTGTGCTGAGGAACCCTGCCACTGCTGCTCTGCAAATGGGCCAGGAGACACACGAGAGCCTGAAGGTGACTGTGCCAGGCCACAGTCACTGGACACGACTGAGGCACCCAGGTCCGTGCTGAGCAGCCTCGACTCTGCTCTTCAACTGGATATGGGCATGGCCTCCCCTGTTCACACTCTCTGCCTTCCCACCATCAAGGGGGTGAGGAGGTGTACCTTGGCCATGCTGTCCCCTGTGGACACCTCCACCTGGCACCTGCGTCCCTCTTTCCAACAACAGCTCTGTCTTCTCCCAGTTCCCTCCCAGCAATTTATTTCCATTGAGGAAGTTCCCCTCCTGTGATAGTAGGTGGAAGACAGCTTCCTGACTTGCAGGCTGATTAGAAGGTCCCCTGCCCCAAGAGAGGTACAATCTCATAAAGTTTGGCAAAGCCCCCTTCCTCCTTACTTGGTGAACATGGGCTTACAGCGAGATCTCTGCCAGGAAGTTTCTGCCCTGCTCAATGAATGAGAACTGTGCAGGACCCAACACTTAATCAATTCTTTACACAAGGCTAATACACTGGGCACGTGACTTCTGTGCCTAAATTAGGAGCCTCAGGTAGCTCTGAAGTCAGTGGAGAAAGGTACGTCCTTTCAGGGGGTAATTCAGAGACCTTCATTTAAGCTCCACTGACTACAGAGAGAGCCTGTGCTCCTAAATTAGACATCTAAATCGGTAGTCTGCGTGAAGCAGAAGCTGTGTGAATACATCTCTATAAATATATATTCTCTGCAGTGCCAACTTCCATAAAGTGAATTAACGTCAAACGTGTAGAACATATAGTTGTCCTGGCTTCTTTTCCTGAAGAAAACTGACAAAGAAAATACACTATTTGTGTTCCTCTGCACGTCTTGTTTTGTTTCCACCTTTATTTGCCTTCTTTCTAACTATCTAAAGAGATCTTTCAGACTTAAAAGAACTGGATTACTCCTTATAAAACTATAACATTACCCAGAGACCCCCTTCCCAAGGCATTCCAAGGCACAAGCGAGGGAACTGCTTCTCCCAAGGCGTGACAGGTATGTGGCAACAGAATCTAGAAGGTTTTGTCAAATTTATGTCTCTCTGTGTGATCTAGCACCCTTGTTTCTAGACTGGAAGGCCCTGACAAAGAAATGGCATCACAAAGAGGCTCAGAGTAATTCCCAGACCCTTTACTCCGGCAGCGCAGCTTTAAACAAGTTATTTTGCCTCTATTCCTGTCAGCCTTGATCTCAGGAGACACCGTCAGGTGCTTCCTATATTAAGTCCTAGTGCCAGTTTTTGAGTTCTTGCGAAAATTGTCCATAGAATTCCCAACAGCGATGCCCACGCGGTGGAACGGAGGTGTGCTGCAGAGGCAGCGTGAGCAGGCTTGCACCGATACTGCTGCACTGTTCCTTCTCTCTGGCAAAATTTCAAGCCAGACCTCCCTTAAGCACAAATGGCAACAGCTCTGTCAAAGGCTTACACAAGCTTCTGGCCCATTTCAAAGCAGTGAAATATTTGTAAGAACTCTAGATTACATAAAGTGGTGTGGGGGCATTAAAGAAAAAAAAAAACCACAGGCCAACATGGCCATTTTAATGTGTATTTTAGGTTCTGGATCTGCAAGCAAACTGTACAGCTAGAACCCGTCCAGTTTAGCCCGCCATCTCTGTAGTGACAGCTCCTCTGTCAGGACTGCAGCAATCTTGGGTGTGCAGACCCTCAGTGTCAACAGCAAGCTTTGGCCCTCTAAAATAAATCAAATTCTTACTGCCTCAACTGCAGGGAATTCCAGCCAGGAGGAGGGTCCTTCAACTATGAAAGCTGGAGCCAGTGAACCTGGACGCAGAAGGACTAATGAAACCGTCCAAAACCTCACCTAGGGGTTAGGTCACCCTCACCACTCTTCTCAACATAGATAATGTACTTTTGATATCTCAGACAGAAAGGAAAAAATGCAAATAAAAACGCCACCAATACACAGCTCATCGAGTCGCAAGTCCAACTCCCAAAGGCTAACACCAAAACACAGGTAGTAGAAACGTGTA
>NW_009258379.1:429506-443125 GCF_000687185.1 Egretta garzetta
GTGTAGGGACACCAAGAGCATATAAAAACCCCACAAGAACACAAAGAGGATGTAGCTGAAAGAATTTTTGAGAACCTCTTTCAGTATCAACTCCCAATTTTGCTTTTGCTTTATTCTCGATCACCTTTGCTCCTTCTGAGACTGTACTATCAATTTCACATCCAGGGACTGAAATAAACTCATCATCCGGTCTATACTGTAGCAAGTGTGTAAAATAATTCATATTTCCATATTTATCATCCATCTCCACGCATTTGAGCTGCAGAATGATAAAATATTGCACGATAAGCTGTGCGATGGAAGAAGCAAGAACAGAGACTCATACTGTTTCTCTGGGACACACTTGTGTGCGGTGAATAAGAGGTGCAGAAAGTTGAGTTTAAAATTGGTATTTCTCATTGTGCAATAATGCTACTAAAGTTAACAGAGTCCCAACATTGAAAGCTGAATCAGATTCCGATTCCCACTGACATTTCAAGGTATGACATTTTAGATCTTCCATTAACCACAACTGAAGTTTCAGGTACTATTTCATACCAGAGCAGTGTTTTATATAACCTTCACTTCACAGGAGCATCGCTGTTTTTCAGGTATAATGAAGTGATGAGCTGTGGAATAAAAAGGAAGAAAATGGTCAAGGTAACTATCAAGATACCAAAAGACTATATGTATTTATTACTTCAAAGTGAAAACACAGTGCAGACAGGAAGGGGAAAAGGTTCAGTAAAAGCAGTTTCAGCAGAGGAATTTCAAATTATTCACATATTCCTTGGAAAGAATCCCTAGCACTTTCATCTGGTAATAGTAGTACTGTGTTAGGAAACAGCACTTCAAAATTCTGGATTAAAGAGCTATCTTGTAAAAATCAGGTGGAGGCTATTAGTTCCAGTCATCTATAACCAGAATTAAACCCCTGCAACGATATGCAGCGAAGGGCACATGTTAGGAGGAATAAAAAGTATTGCTGATCCAAACCAGAAATGTGGCTGTCATTATTTGTCTTCTCCAAGAGTAAGCTTGGTCTGGCTGATGGTAACGCATCGTATGAAAGAACAGCTTCACCGCACCGACTGCTTCATATGCGGGGAGTTTTTACAGACAACAGCTGATATTAGTAAATGGTCAGAAGTGGAAGAGTCCTTCCTCAGATCCACACTTAACCTTTGGAAGTTCAGCAGTTTTGCCAGGCTCTTTCCCACTTGTACAGAATCTGTCAAAGCCGTGTAAAGATAATAATGGATTTGCACATGGAGATGCTGCATGCGTTTTACCCCTAGGCAGCCTGCAGCACAAAGGTCAAGATCCTCGCCCGAGGCCAAGAGGAAAGCAGTGATAATGAGGAACAAAAACACGTGGGCAGCCAGATCCTCAGTTTATCCACAAATCCTTGAAACCAGCAGACTTTTACAGTTTAAGACAGCTGCCTTCCTCCAGCGCAAAGAAGTGATACTGTTGGGGGGGGGAAAGCAGTGTAAGCACAACTACACCTGGGTGCAGATTTCAATAGGAGGCAATGGTAGGTGCCAGCTCACACAGAAGCTTTTAACAGGTTAAAACCCAGAAATCTAGCTGATTTTGAATCAGCTGACTTGTCCCAGAAAGCAAACAAAGCAGCATGGGAAGAACAGGAGAAAACACACCCCGACCGGTCCAGGGCTGAGAGGAAGTTCTGTGGACTGTAATAGCACAGATCCCCTCCCCTAAGTAATAGCTGTTAATGCAAATAGCTCCTGAAAAGCACCTTCATGAAAATTCCATTGCTAAAAAAATAAACAAGAAAGTAAAATGACCACCATAAATACGCAAGTAAAAATACACACATGTATGTAACATGTATATAAAAATATAAATATAGACAGAGAATGAAATGTTCTCAGTTAAATCTGAGACACCACACAAAGAAAATTTGGTGTTCTTGCCAAGCCTATGGGACAGAAAAAGCCCAGCAATTGTGGCCATCAAAGATTTATAGAAAATTTCTGTACAAAGCAAGAGGCAAAACCCCAGAAGTCACCAAAGCTCATTTCACTAGACAGGCCAACTTAATTAATTTGTTCAATTTGCTTCTCTTCTATGCATGGGTGTAAATGCAGGTGCAAAAGCAGGAGGCTAGAGGTGATGGAAATGAAGCTCATTAGGAAGCAATAAAGAAGGAAGAGACGCCAGAAAACGAATGCTAGTTCATTGGGAGAATTTTAAAAAATGCCATTTGTCTTCATGACACAGAGGGAGAAGACTCAGCGAGCCCATGCATATGGTTAGTTTGCAGGGACCTTTGACTTCTGCTGGCCTTTGACCTTGGTGTTTCAATCAAGACAACACTAAGCCGTACACCGTGCCACCTTTTAGTATCTGGTAACTACAGTTCTTAAAGATTGAGAGTCAAATGCAGAATAAAAATAAAGACACCGAATAGAGGGTTTCAGCAGAACATAGATTACTGATGCCAGTGCTGAAAATCTGAAAAGATTATTTGCACCCTAGCCTCTGACAAGCCTCACCTCCCATACACTAACATTTTGGTTTGGTCCCTCCTTCTCAGGGCCGTTTAAGCATTTCTTGTGACCAGGGCCGTTTAAGCATTTCTTGTGACCAGCGGGAACCTCACCTCCCCAACAGAAAAGCGCTGCTGTCTTTCCAGCCCAACAGCAAAGCTCTCGCTGCAGGGGCAGAGATTGTTCAGTTCAACCACGAATCCGGTCATACTGCCCTCCGCACGGGGTGGAGAGAGAGAATGGAGGAGCTTCAAATCCTGTGGACTGCCCCATGCCGACTGCTCACATACTCTTACACGATCCTCAAGCTACAATCCCTTCCCTTAAACGTGACTGCACGTGTCAAATTGTGCCGCAAACGTTAGCTGCTTTCCTTGGTGGTTTCTCATTGCTTTTTCCTTGACTGCTCAAAACCTTCCTGAAGAAGGTGTTTGCCCCTTTTAGGCTCTTTGAGAAGAGCAGCTGTGGTCATTTCTGCAGCAGGAGAAGACAGTTGTCCACATAACCTGGCCAGGAATTGCTGACGGCCGTCAGTCACCTCTTCTTCCTCGACCTGGGCACTGAGCCAGCAGTCTCCTCAAGGAATCTCTATGAGCTGAGACAGCCATATCCCATAAATAAGTCAGACTCAATTCTTTTATATCAAAACAATATCTTAGCTTTTAATGAGTGCAACTGCCAATACGGAGAGTCATGCATTATGAATCACTATTTTCTCCTTCCTAGCACTTTCTAATTTCCTGCTAAGGAGACAAGCTGAATGGGGTCATTAATCTGAATTAGAAATACCGTGACCTGCTCTGCACTTTATCTGCTAACATTTTCAGGCATAGCAATACAGGATGGGGGTTTGTATTTCAGACAACAGTAGGATGTGAGAAACGTAGGTCCTCATTTTAAATAACCTCAGGAATACCTGTATTTTTACTAGCAAACTCTTAAATTTAAATGCAGGGTTCTCTGTCATGAAGCATCACAGAAAATATGTTGACCAGACAGCAGATAATGTGTTCTTTACACAAGCTAGCATGGGGACTTTTCTCTGTTAACTTCAAATTAAATATTGGAATATTTTTGAAAATACGTAGATGAATGAGATCACAAAACAACTATAAATAGAAATATAAGGTATTAAACTATAAAAAGAATATAAATAATAACAAAGTTCAGAAAATGAATTAAAAACACTGCACCTAATTTTATTTTCCTTTTACAATGCAACTTTCCTCACTTGGGAGTCCAAAGGCCCTGACAAAAGACAGGTCATGCTGCTCTATGCTTTTCAAGCAGAATTGCACTCTGATCTCTACAGAGTTGTTCAAAGACACAAACATGATATAGCCCAAGGGGTCCAATATCTGAAAACACTTATGCACTCAAGCCTCACTTTCTTTTTTTCTTATTACTTTTTATTAGACTAAAATGGAAAGTGCAAGCTCTAGTCATGGAGTACATTCCCATTGTGCGAGGCGCAGGACAAATTCAGACCAACAAAAATATATCGCCAGAACTGAGACCTAAGTGTTGCCCAGACTTCTTGCCAGCCGTTTTACAAAGGAATGCACCTCCCTCAAAATAACTTTCCGCAAATGGATAATCCCTGCAAAGTCAGTGGGAGTTTTCCACAGGATTTAAACTGCTCATGGAAACAAGAATTTCCAGCACCCAGCCCAAGGCCCTGACGAGCTCGTATGCGAGGTTGCCCGAGTTTCCAGAGCTCCTCTAGCAGGACTGGGCCTAATTCAGAGAATAGCATTTACCAACGGCCATGCCTGGAACGATGAACAGCAGCCACCCGGGACTCAGCATCCTGAACAGCAGCAGCACGAAGGGAAGTTTTGGCTGAAGCTACTAAAGAAAATGCCGCACATATATCTAACGCGACAGAACACAGCCAATTCTCACTACGAATTATTCAGTAATTATTCTCTGTTCTCTCTATATATTTGAGAAGCCAAGAAGATTAAAAGCCAGTAGCAAAATGTTTTTTTCCCCCTATTTCTTTGGTAAAGTCCTAATTTTCTCCTGCCCACGGCAGTTTTACTATGCCAAAATCCCTTCAGCACTTCGTTCTACTTCGAACTAAGTCATCCTTCCTCTGACCCAGACCCCTGCCTCTCAGGGTGTTAAATTTATTATCAGATTTTGATATCATGTTAGTCAGTTACATTTCATAGTGCAAACATTTTTCAGCTCTGCCAACCTTGTTGCTAAACAGGCAGTAAGACACCCTGCAAATTAGAGCCAAGTTAATGAAGGCAGAAGAGGGAGGTTTTTGGTCGTTCAGATTTCTCAGTGTTTCGGTCACTGGTTGGCTGTGCCTCTGTCCTTCTCAAGAAGGTGACAAGCAACTTGTATTTCAGCAGCTTCTCAGTCTGCTGACATGACAGAGGGGAGGGAGAGAAGCTAATGCTGCGCTCCTGAAGTTTACCGATATCAAGAGATTTTAAAATTGCAGGTTAAGATCACTCCAACTTTTGTAGAACAGATCATGCTAGAAATGAGCACTGCTGCGGTGCCCTCCCTCATCCTTGCACACCACATGGCAAGAGGACACGAAAGAAAGTGTTAGTTCTTGAAACAAGATGAGCACTGGTGGGTGAGCTGATTTCTTCCCTTATTTGACATAAAGAAGTTTTACATGAACATCAGTTTTCTCTTTAATGCATACAGATTGCAAATAGCGCAATGTACAGGCTACCGAACTTCCCCGCCCCATTTCTATTAACATGTGACACTCACAACGGACAGGATAGAGCTGGAGAAAATGACAAATGCCTGTATAACTTCCCACCACTTGCTGTCCTCCTAAGTTTGTCCTCCCCACATCTCCCTTTCTTGTTACCGGGACATAAAAATTCCCATATATGATATAACTACTTCCTCTGGCTCAGAAATACGGTTTGTGCTGAAAAAAAGATTAGAGAGGGCAAAGAGATGGAAGCTCCTGTCTTTTTTTTTTTTTTTTTAAACAAATGTATACCCTGGCATACCACCTAAAAAGAGCAAGGTAGCCTTTAAAAGTCTGGGTGTAATTAGAAGTAACCTATCTGTTGTTTAATCAGTTCTGACTTCCTTTTATTCAAGAGAGAGGATTGCAAACTGCCATGCTGATAACCTGTGGTTTGACAACTGCTTCAGTATCAGGAAACGACTTGCTCTACACTGGGCCAGCACTGTTTTGTTTTATTTTTTCCTATTTTCAGCCTTTGACTATAAAAAAAAAAAATTACATTTTGGCAAACAGTTAAGAGAGCAGGAATTGCTGGTCAGCAGTCTTGCTATTTCAGCATCTGGGCTTTGCCAGCAGCTTTCAGGAAAGCCATCTTTTTTTCGGTCAAGCTTTACAGGTTACTGTTGTCACCAGGGCCCATACAAACACTCCCTCATGGCTGTGCCCCCTTGGCTGAGCACATCAAACAGTCTTTCCTCAACTTTGAAGATGATCCAAACAGTCATCTCATCAACCTTCTTTATTGCACACTACTAACCTTTGAGGAATTTCATTGTTTCCTCAAGGAAAACCTCATGATTTTCCACTGACACGTTTCCATTGCTGAGCAGTACTTCTGTCCTCACGGTGGGTCACAGCACATTAAGAATAATAAAGTCTGTCCCCAACTGAATTCCGTGTCCGGTTTGAGTTGTGACACTAATAGGTACATCCTAAACTCTCTATTATATTTCCAAACCCCAGTAAAGCTGTAACACGTTCTAACAGTTTTTTTTTTTCTTCTTCTTCTTCTTCTTCTTCTTCTTACACTGCCATCCAGTTTTTCCAAAGGAAACACAGCAGTTCTTTTCATGAGCTTATTGAGAATTTTGGAGGCTGACACTTGGCCATGCAGTAATTCCTAGAAAAAGTAAAGCAGAACAACTGAACATTTGAACTCCCACAAATAACCTCCACAATGATTTTCCACATGACCCAGAAGAATTATTTTTAGAACCAGAAAAGTAGCTTTATTCTCTATTTCCATTTAGTCCTTGTGATGTTGGATAGGACATTCAGTAAGGATGAGTATTATTATTTCTCCGTGATGCGTATTTATTTGGAAAAACTATAATTCCTAGAAGTACCAGCCATGATGAAGACACGCTGTTCTAAGCACTGTGCAACTTATGGTAAGAGACAGCTTCTGCCCCCTGAGAATTTACCATCAAAACAGATGAAACAGAGAAAACAAGAGGATGAGAAGTCTGTTTTGCAGGCAGGGGATCTTCCCCAGTTTCCAGTTTTGCTGCAAGATAGGATTTTTTTGCGTGAGATAGGATAAGCCATCAATCTTTCTAGACTTTATACTCTACTTGCTGTTCAATCACAAGTGTCTTCTGCCTTGACTACCTTGCTATGAACCGAGAAGGTTTCGCAAAGGCACTCCACTGCGGCTTTTCTGAGGGCCACCTAGGGGCCAATAGGCAACTTCCCTCTACCCCTGATTTTTGTTTTCCTTTTTTTACTCTCCAGAACTTGGGAGTGTTAGGAGAGAGGTGGGGGGTGTCAGGTGCCATTGGGTGGTCAGAGAGAGGCTCAGCGCTGCAAATCAGACCATCGCATTTTCAGTTTTGACACCCCCATGACTTCCAAGCCCACCAAAATTCACGTTCTTTCCATCGCATCTCTGTTCTACTCAATTCTCAGCCAATACACGTTGCTCAAAACCACAGCAAATAAAAAAATGCTTATGACCGCCTTACAGGACCCACCAGTTCTCGAATTCTATCAACCCTTCAATTATTGTAATGCTAAGGGGAGATCCATAACGTGCTATCTCACACGATATAGTAATACTTCCCCCACAAATTTACTTGACTTATTTGCTAATCCCTTACTTATTTCTACAGCCTGAGGACAATCAACAGCCAATGACAAAAGCAGTGTAAGCAGTTTTTTCTGTATGAAACTACACAGAACTTCAATTTGCATGCTGCAGTAAATGAAGCCATAAATTCTATTTACTGTAAAAACCCATTACTATCTATCATATTACAGACTAACACAGATTCTGGTACATGCAACTAAAATGCATTGCAGCAAATGGTTGTGGAGGAGCTATGGAAGTATGGACAGTGTGATATATTAAGTCCCAAGAAAATGCTGCTGCTGTCCACAGATGGGTGATTTTCTTACCAATTTTTTTTTTTTTTTTTTTTTTGGTGAGACAGAATAGGGTTTGTGCATTGAAAATTTCTGTGATCAAATACAAAAATGTAATAAAAATAATTCTGAGATCAAATATAAAAGCTCCTGCAAATACCTCAGCAACTATTTTCATACTTATTTTAGTAGCTAATAGTGAATGTAAACCAAATCTATTTATAAGCACTCATTTATTTCTGAAAAACTTCCTAGAATTGGTACACAAGCATTCATTTACCTCCATTGCTTCTCTCCCTTGCCAACAGCAAGATGCAAAGAACGTATTTCCATATTTAAACAGTCACCATTTTTACTGCCTTTTTCCTGAAGTCTTCAACTTTTCCAAATGCCATTTCCTTGGGACCTGTGAGCTCAAGTCCATGAAAACCAAGGGGATGCATCCGTTGGTTAAAACAGGTTTGGGATTTGTGCTCAGGTTCCCAGCACAGGTGAACCAGGACCCCGTTCATCGCTGGGCTTTTCCTTAGTTTTAAAAGGACATCAAAGCCTCCCACAGCATTTATATTCCCATTTCTCAGACTAAACTAGCCTCCACAGACCTTTTTATGCCGTGAAACATTGCAGATGAAATACCTTGGCTCAGCAAATGGTCCTCTTCAAAGCTTTCACTTCTGCAGTCTCTCTCTCGCAATATCCAGTCGACACATCGATAGCAATGCTGATACAGGGTCAGTATCCGTATTTAACACACATTTGTTTCATGTCAAATTTATTACAGATCTATAGAACCTAATGTATATATGCCCTCAGTTCGGTACTGACTTTTAAGTCTTGCTTTGTTAATCATGTTGTTTGTTGGCTTTTGTGTTGTGGGGTTTTTTTTCTTTTTAAAAAGGTGGCTGAACATTTGAGTGATTTTTAAGCTAAATAAAGATTCCACAAGAAGAATCACTTTTAAGAAACCACTGAAAAGCTTCGGTGAGAACAATACAATTTACAGTGAATCAAAAGGAAAAATTCCAATTACAGAATTTTTAGTTTAGGAATTTTGTACAGTGGATTTTAGGTTGTGGTCTCAGCCAAAGCAGCACAGAACACTTCAGAAATTCGTGACATTTTGTATGTCATCTGTCCATTATATATAGACATGTGACAATGCTACTTATTTTAAGCAAGTTGTATTAATTTGCATGGTAGAAAAGGTTATATTGCTTTTATCTTCATTTTATGGGTAGAAACAGTTAAATGATAGACTGCAGGAATGTCACAGGAGAGATCCATGTCGCCCTCACTAATGCACAGGGCACAGCTCAAGATCTAGGCCTACACAGAAATTCATTTACCGTGAAAACACGCGCAGGAATATTCCCCGAACATTTGACAGACGAGACAAAACCACCTTGTCGTTCCCTCTTCATTTGCCCCTTTCCACGAGCCCTTCTCTGCCCTGTTCTGGAGAAAATTAGATTATTTTTAATACAATGTGTGGCGACGTTACTGTTGTGTTATCTCAGCAGGGAGCAGGCTGCTGGTGAAAGCCGGCGCTCAGCAGGGACCAAGCGGTGCTGCAGCTGCACTCTGCGCATTATCCCACCAGGTGCTGCACCGCTCTCTGAGGGAAAACTCACTTGGTTTTTTCCCTCTGATCCCTTCCACGGCTCACGGTTAGAAAGATCTTGGAGAGAAGTTAAGAGGGTGAGGGGAACGGGAAGGCAAAATACATTTCACGGCTGCACTCTGGCACCCGGCAGGTAGCAGAGCGCAGAGAGGCTGAGCGTGTCCCGGGAACGTGCTGCGCCCGCAGCAGCGAGCTCGGCCTCAGCCCAGCGAGCCGCAGCAAATGGCCAGAGGTTAGGACCTGCACCTCCTAATCCAGGCGCTGGGGTCCAGCCCAGTGCCACTAAATTCACGGGGACCCTCCCCGTTCAATCCACAGCGATTAGACCCCTGCCCAGGGAGAATTTTGCACGAGGCGTAACATTTTTATTCTTTTTAGGGGACAGTCTATGGATCTCCTCCTTCCAATGAGAACCCACATAAGCATGAATTTGCATTTTGCTGCTCTTTCAGTTTGCAAATCTTACAAAACAATTCAATCTGCATTTTTTTTAATAGCAGAAATCATCATCATCATCAACAAGTCAGAATTTAGAGAGGCTTTTTTTTTTTAGGTTTTGTTCCTTTGTGTACCTCAGTGAATAAAAGCCCTGATTCTGGAGAGCCTAAGAGAAACTTAGCCAGAATTCAAGCAATCATATCCACATCTGCATGAGCGCGCAGGGTCAACATGGCAGCTTCTGTTCGCTTAGGTGGCTCTCATCATTATCTGACTTCTTTCTGTCCATGGTTAATGGCTGTACAGAGAAGCACATTCCACTTACACAAATAGCATTTTAGTTCTTTAATTAAAATGCAGCGTAATCAGAAGCAATTGAACAGACATCGCCGCGGCACAAGACAGAACAGCTTGTAACCCACAAGCCACAGTATTAAGGCTGTGGACGATTTTCATTTGTTTCCTTATTAAGGAACATAAATGAAGCCTCACATTGCTTGAAGATGCTTAGAGAATATAGGTATGAGCGCTTGGTGGGTTAATCACTTCCAGACAGAAGACCATTGGTAATTTCTTTAATTACAGTACAACTAATCAAACACAGAAAACTCAAAAGAATTGGCCGGTTCCTATGGATTAGACTGCAGGGGTCCCATCTAATTTCAGCGACTTAACCCATGATTTCAAGTAATGTATTTCAACTCCAAGTCCAGAACAAAAAGCAAAGCTGTACAGCAGATGGTGAGGTTACTATACCATTTTCTTTATTTTTATTTAATACAGCTACAGCTGAGGCTTGGTGGGAAGAGAATATTAACAACAAAGTCAACTTATCGAATGAAGTCTCCTTCTATGGAGTCGGGATAATCGGTTTAAACTTGCTGCAAAAACATAAATTCATAAACTCTTAAAAGCCACCTAGTTTCAGCCTTTGTTCAAAAGAGCAAATACAATTGTCAAAGCAAATGCAATTGTATAAACTGCTTCTTTTGTCTGTTTTAAGGCATTTGTGTTTAAGACTGGAATTTCTTTTCTTTATATTGCTACTTAATTACATTTATTCAGGGTTTTTTAATGTATAAAATAAGTTATGTCATTAGCTTAATATTTTCCTGAATTGTAATCTAATTAATTTTCTAATTATTTTTAATATGCATTTTTCAAATTTTTAGAAGTCTTTCATAAACCCTAGATGTTTATACCTGGCTAATTCTGACGTAAAAAAAGAATGAGACCAGTGAATCAGGAATCAACACTTGCGAGAGAAGACCTAAAGAATCTTAAATGTATTCACAGTGACACATGGAATAATAATTACTTTTACACGGCGCTATAATGGAGGAGCTAATAGAGTGTATTACAATGCATGAAAATAATACCCTGTCTTTAATCCAACATATGGTTTTCATGAAAGATGAACTTAAATTACAGAGCAACTAGGGGAAGGAAAAAAGGAAGGCTAGCAAGTGAACATAGGGACAGAGAATTTACTACCTTAATATTAACACAGAAGGAAAAATATCTTTCTGGCAAAACCTATTGACACAAGGATGAAAAGTTACATTTCAGGGAAATTCTCTTCATCAAATACAGCAGTTGGAAAGAATGTAAGTGCAACCCTTTGCTCTCTCATCTTAAAACAGAAAGGAATTGCCCACAGACTTTCAGATACCTCTAGATTTTCATGGCTAGTTTGTAATATGTATTTCTGCATCTCAATTCTCCAGAGAACTTGGTGTCCTCCTCATTTATAGTCCAGCCAATTCTCACCTTGAATTTTCTAGGCGCCTTCTGACCTCAGGTGCACACAGTTAATTCTTCTTAGTAATTTATCTTATCCTTCTTTTCAGCTAATTCAATTACTTCTTGATTAGTGAAACAAGACAAAGAAGAAAATAAAACTAGCATATCCTTAATGAGGAAATTCACCTGAAGGTTTCCATGAAAGGTCTCTTCAGCAGACCCTAATGACATGAGAAACGGAGGGGGGATCTCAGTGCCACCCTCCGGAGCGGTCCTGATGCAGCAGGACTGGTTATATGCCACCGACGTTCACTTCAGCGGGTCTTGCTCAGTTTGTAGCCAGTGGGATCATGGGATTCACTCATCCTCCAAGGTCTCTGCAGTAGGACACCCTACACAGGCCAACATAGATCTGCTACCTCTGTTTCTTGAGGCAGCACTTGGAGTACAGCTTCCTCCAGTGCCTCGCCCCAGCAGGCTCATTGCCACATAATATATGGGGTTTAATTCCCTGGCCGTCAGTCCTCTGCCCTCACTCTGGTTGTGGGTGCCACCATATAGCTCCCTCTCCTACACCCTGTTGTTGTGGAGCACTGCCATTGCCCAGATCCCAACCAAATTATCCTTGCGTACAGACAACACGGCCTTTCATGCCTGCTGATAATCTTTCACCACTACGCATTCACTAAGCATGGATTAGATCAGCAATCAGACCATTTAAGAAATAATTACTGGGTACTGATTTCTACAAAGAAATCAGACAAATTAGTTATGAGGCAATTATGGGAGAGATCTTTTCAGGACTTTTGTAGAAGGAACAGCAACAACCATAGTGATTGATTTTTAACAAGAGTTTCCAGTCCACCCTTCTACTTTATCTGGCTCTCTGGATAAAATTGCAAGAGAACAACAAAACATCTTCAGACAAATACCAAGTTAAAATAAAACAGTTTAGCCTCTAGTAAGCACAAGGAAGTACATTTCCTAATATAAAAAGAGTTTTAAAGCCTTCGTGGAGTAGATGAAATAAGGAAGACCACTGGTCTGCGACTGAAGATATGGACTGGGAAATCAACACCTCTCCCTCTTTGGAGAGTTGTGCAATTTCCCTGAATCCAAATCCCCCAGATTAGAAATAGGAAGAAGGACACTTCATTATCTCATACAGATATTATAAAAATAAAGACACTAGTGCCTCAGAGAGGGCTAGGAACCGTGTAAGCCACAGACACAGCCGAAGAGCAAGCTGACAGTTGACTCGGAAATTTGCTTATTGCAGAAATGTTGGGTTTGAGTTACCCAAGTTCAGATGCAGTACTGCATACGAATGCAGCCAGGCAGGCTGTTCTCTGAGGCTGCGAAGCCCAGAAGTAATGAATGATTTGCTGCACGTGCGTTCACAGCGAGCTTTGCTGACTACCAAAAGGTTTAATCAAATACACAGAGGGTTCCCAAAATGTTTGAGCAGATACTTAGGCAGACCATTCCTTCTACTGTCTGCACGCTTAACCACATACGCTCCTTGTACTCTTAAAACACTCCACTTTGCTTTAGCTCTAGCCAAAGAGGATATGAGAGGAAAGTGGAAGGCAAATTCTGCTGGTCCCAGAGCTCCAGGGAGTCCTCCTCCTGGTTTGTTAAATTGCACCGTTAAAAGACCCACTCAGCTGAAACTTCAGAGCTGCTCAGCAAGGCTGTTCATACAGGAAAAGAGTTGTCTCCTACCAGCCTCCTCCAGTTGGAAAAGGATTGCTCTTCTGGTAAATACCACCAAGTGCTAAAACTGCGCACGGCTGCACTGTTGCAATATGCGAGATGTAACATTTAATCTTGTAAGTGAAAACTAATAAAACACATATGCTCATGAAGGTTAAGAAGTTGATAGGTAGCTATACTGAGCTGCTTGTACTTTTGGTGCACAAAACAGAGATTATGTGCCGGGTCCTGCCCTTTGGTCACAACAACCCCATGCAGCGCTACAGGCGTGGGGCAGAGTGGCTGGAAAGCTGCCTGGCGGAAAAGGACCTGGGGGTGCTGGCTGACAGCCGGCTGAATATGAGCCAGCAGTGTGCCCAGGTGGCCAAGAAGCCCAATGGCATCCTGGCTTGTATCAGGAATGGTGTGGCCAGCAGGAGCAGGGCAGTGATCGTGCCCCTGTACTCGGTGCTGGTGAGGCCCCACCTCGAATGCTGTGTTCAGTTTTGGGCCCCTCACTCCAAGAAAG
>NW_009258379.1:443422-466655 GCF_000687185.1 Egretta garzetta
AGGACAGGAGGGGGGGGCCGGGGGGGGGTTGGCCTCTTCTCCCTGGGAACGGGCGATGGGACGAGGGGGAATGGTCTGAAGTTGCGCCAGGGCAGGTTTAGGTTGGACATAGGGAAAAACTTCTTCACCGAAAGGGCTGTCAGGCTCTGGAATGGGCTGCCCAGGGAGGTGGTCGAGTCCCATCCCTGGGGGTATTTAAAAGAAGGGCAGATGAGGTGCTTAGGGACATGGTTTGGTGGTGGGATGGCAGGGTTAGGTTAAAGGTTGGACTTGATGATCTTAAAGGTCTTTTCCAATCTAATCAAACAAACAAAAAAATAAAATAAAAAGGCATCATTTCCCACCTTTTAAAGTTGCTACATGCACAAAAGCAGATTACCTGAGTTTTTTAGCATTCATCTAGCTGTCCTTTAATATCATAAATAGAATATTGTTATCTCCAGAGCAACTAAATGATGCTACAAAAGGTGATTTCAGACAAAGTGTAATGGAGGAAGCTGGTGAACTTTGAAAAAATAAACAT
This sequence comes from Egretta garzetta, assembly GCF_000687185.1. Taxonomy (NCBI): domain Eukaryota; kingdom Metazoa; phylum Chordata; class Aves; order Pelecaniformes; family Ardeidae; genus Egretta; species Egretta garzetta. The sequence goes on from NW_009258379.1 coordinate 443,946, forward strand.
TCTGTAAAGATGAAAATGTTTCTGCTCTCACAGATAGAATATAGTAAACACTACTTACAGCCAGAACAGTGTAGAATCAAAATTATTTTACAGGGTTTGCCACATGGTACCACAGCAGCCTTATATATTTCAGCGATCGAAAAAGGTCTCACCTGTGTCATGCTCAGATTTGTGTAAGTACTCTTCTGGTTATTAGCTCTAGAACCAAGTAAATGTCATCGTCTTGGGAGCTCCAGAGCATGTTTCAACTGAAAAAATTTACACCCTGCCTCAAGAAACTATTATCTCAAGCAGCAATTAAAGATATCCCAGGTTCTCCAGTACTGTTGCAGCTCCACTCTCTCCATATTCTCTAGCGTCAGCATATGCTTGGCTTAAAAACTGCTTTAATCAAGGTTTATTTGGCCCTTGTACTTTTGGAATTAGGAGATCAACAAAGGATCCAGCTCAATATAATGATAGTGAATAGGAACAACTTTGGCTTAACAGGGAAGTATAAATTCTGACTAATGAGGATACATCCACCTTGTGCCAACTGGTTAAGCGGTGCTTACATGGATGTTTAATACATACAAACTTCTCAAAACCAATCTTTAAAAAAATTATCATAAAAATGAAGATGCTCAGCTAAAGATGACGGCTTCATCCAATGCCACAGACATCATTTTACAATTTCATTTAAGCCTTTGAAGCATAATTTTGAGCAGTGTCTTCTTTGGTCACAACACTAGAGAAGATCCTATGGTATTTATACAGTGCCACACGTTGGTTATTGGATGAAGTAAAACAGTCTGATCAGCGTTAAGCTGTCATTGCCACGTCTTTGCTATGTGTAGCGGTAGAGTACTCCCTGCTGCTAGAGGCGAAACCACAACCAAATGAGCTGCTCCATGTAAAGCAAGGAAAAATGATTTGTTTTCCCTTGATCCACAGGAACAGGAAATCTTTCCAGGGAGGAACGAGCCCGGAGCCAGCAGCTGACTGTTCACTCCCTCCCTGTGCCTGCTTGCTGCTGGCCAGCGCTATGGGTCAGAAAGGAAACGGAGCACGGGCCTTCTCCAGGCACAGAAGAGGATTTGGGACAGCCCTGATGTCCACGCTCCTCCCGCACTGAATCTGCTGGGCAAGTATTCCTCCCCCCCAGCGATCAGCAATGTCCTATTCACATCCTACGGCGCTACACAGCTAGCGTGGATCCACTGCAGTCATTCCGAATGTAGATGTGTATGTTCCTGTAGGCGTAAACTCAGCGACCACTGTTAGGAAATTTGCTGAAGGAGTAGCATTTCCTAGCAAACGCACATTCGGAACTCTCCCTGAAACAAGGGTTCCAGTATAACTGTGGTCAAAATCTGGTCCAAAGGAAGCTATGCATATTTATATTCTGCAGACAGATTTGAGCCCTCAGTGTCTTGTTTTCCATATTAACTTCAACAAAGCATGCCTTTTCCAAGGCTTGCTAATGAGCCTAGCATACTTAGGGAAAAAATGTAAAATATACAAACAAACTCACTGTCAGATGGGTTTTTCCAAGGCCTGGACTGAAACTCAGAGAAATAAGAAATAAATGTTATGTCCCTCCAAATATCTTACAAACTCTGACGAAGAAAAAAAAAAAACCAACCTTGATTTTCTGGCCAAATCTCCCAGCTGCTTTTGCAATTCATAATGGGTCTGGCTGAAGAGCTGATTCATTTTTATAAATCCAGTTCCTTTTCACAAAAATGTTACTTTAATAACATCCAAATCCTGATTATTTTGTGCTTAAAAACCAAACTTTGTTAAAAGGCAGTGCCTTTTCCTGCAATGCACTTTCACCCAACATATACGAAAACGCCTCTGAGTTTCTTTTGGAAAGAGCGTGCCCCTTCCAGAACCACTGTTGTTACTCAGAGATTGGGATGAGTGCATTTGAGAAGAAAAATAATAGATCAAGATAGAAAGATAGCATCTAAAATCCTGATGATCAGTAAAACTGTCAAAACATGCAAGACACTAAAGCTTCAGAAACCACATATGTTCGAAATTCAACTAATTGGTAAGCATTCAATGCAAGTTCCAAACTGACAACATCACCCCAAATGCCAGAATACACAAATGTCAGGTTTTGAAGGATATATTTCATTGTAGCTCCTGCACTTCATCAATGCTATTCAGCTCCAGATTCCCAAGAGTTCTTCCACCTTCTTGCAGGTGGAACATTTTCAAAGACTCGCTAGCTAATTTTTCTGGTTTTCTTATAAATTCATGAGTAGCATGTAATTTGTACCTAAACTGTTTTAAGCAGAAACCAGAAAACATTTTTGTTATATATGCACACAGTTATTCATGCAATTGTCTAACTTCTGTGTGCAAATACACACATTGCAAATACACGTGTGTGTTGTAATCTGACTCACCTGAGCATGTTCTCCTCAACATTCATTCTTTCCTGTCAAATTACACAAAAATAACCATATAGGAACTGAATGTGTTTCTCAGAAATGCGTATGCTAGGCTTGCCACAAAGCCTTTTTCCACTTCCAAGCTCCATTACTCGAAATAGCTGTAGCTCTGAAGTATTTCCAAAAGGCTGGCAAGACACAAAGCAGCTTTCACATGTGGCTTGCAACCATTTGTTTCTCACCTACTAAGTGATGGTGAAGGGGTCTGGGGAGGTCCTGACCAGATGAAACCTCTCCTCCACCGTATGCACCAAGAGGCTGTTATGCAGCTACTTCGCATAACGTGCTTGTCTTCAACACAGACACCCATACTTCCAGAAGTAAATATTGGAACTTCTGACATCTTAGAAACTTTTTCTGAAGGACGACACAACAGATCTTAGCCAGGGTCTCTCTAATGCCACTGCGTATGAGAAACGGCCACTTTCAGCCCTCAAATAAACAGTCCACAGAATTTTGCTTGATGAAAATTTAGGAAACAAATTTAAATGTATCACAATACATCACACCAGCATTTGCAGACTGTCCTTCAAAGAAGCTGCCTACCAAGGTCAAAAAGCAGTCACCTGAAAGGGGATTATTACCAAACAGAGATTTAGATGGAAATTTGGCTTCCTGAGATTAAGTTCTCCAGCTAGTCTTTGTTAGGAGGAAAGCAATTCTTGCCATGCTTGCTGAGCGTGTCCTTACTTTCTACTGTATAGCACAAGCCATGACCACCTTCCTGTTCACTTGCGTTAACATTAGACAAGATTCCAGCTCAGTAAACCAAGTCTTCAGAAACTAAAGGGAGAACAAAACCGGCACAGGCTCTCTCATACAGCAAACCTTACAAAGCCTCCCAAAGTGCTGTACCATGGTATGACTTGAACCGAGTGCCATCAAGCACACGCAGGTACCCGTCACCAAAAGAGTGAAAAAGCAAAACCTGGAGCTCAAAAGCTCACATCTCATCTCCTCTCCTCTCCTCAAAAGTCAGTCCTGTGGTATTTCAGGGAGCAGGGCTCCAAGCCGAGCACCAGCAGACCTACAGGATAATGAGGACTTTAAGAATTCCAGAGTTTGCTGCTCCAAAAATACACTGTTTGACCAGCCTGCTGTCAGAGCCGATTCCTACTAAAACAAACATTTAACATGTGCAAATACTAAAAGATGAATTTCCTGTTTGAACAGTCAGCACAACAGAATATTGCCAAAAGAATCATTGCAACATCTGTCAACGTAACCAACCAACTACCAGCCAGAAAACAGGACAACCGTGATCTGTCATCAACAGACAGAAAAAACGTCCCAGCAAAGCCTTCCTATATCAAATTCCACCATGGAGACACACAACTAGCAGGACAGGGTGCAAGCAAGACAGTTGCTGTGATCTCCTACCCTTCCCCTTCATACCCAAATAAGCCAATAATCAGCTTAGGAGTGAAAGCACCTTTGGTACTTAGCTCCAGGGATACATGAAAGCAGCAAAGGAACCACCCTCTGGCAGTGAGGAGTTCGAGACCTGTTCTGCTCTCCCCAAAAAAGCACCGAGTTGCTTACAACCATGCTGCTGCTTCCCTCAGCCATCTCAGTTAACAGAGCTTACAAGACTGGCCAAATATCCACAGAAGATATGTAAAGACATTTTAACGATGGCAATGGCAAGTCATTAATATCAAGCAGAGACTAGGCTTCAATTTTTTTTTTTTTATAAATATTTCCAAGATCTTTGCTCATTTTCTAAGCATTCATATATTCATCATCACTCACTTTGGATCAACTGATAATAAAAAGTTAAATTTAAGTTCTGAGGGAAAAGGTGTTATCGCTGACAGCTCGTTGCACACTTCTGCTCCGCAGAGGCAGGCGTGTACCAGTACCTGCAGGTGTGTCACGGTCCTCAACGCTTCCTTCTTGCGGGACAGCAATGGACTCACTCTGAAAAGCTGCCTGTTTGTGCAGTGGGACACTCTCATGCCACGAGGGATGTCGCTTTATCAGTAGAAATAATGCTGATGCAGTTATGGGGGTTGGTTTTAACCTATTTCAGCAACCAAAATTCTTCTATAGCCTGAGTACCTGAAAAGTTATTACAGTTGTGTGCAGTGAAAAGGTACATGTTATCAATTTTGCTTTAAAAATGATGTGTAAAAAGCAGAGGTAGCCAAATTAAATCTAGGCTAATTTGGCCAGCTGGTTAAAGAACCCTCCAGTGTCAAGGAGGAGGCTTCTGGCCACAAATGTCCAGAGGAAAATTTCCTTTGTGAACTTGCTGCCAGTGGAAACCTGGTGAAGAATTTTCTGAGCCAGTTCGTACTATTGTGGTGTAAGGAACATGCCAGGGGAAAAAGAAAAAGAAATAAAAAAAAAAGGAAAGAAGAAAAAAAAAAGTGTAGCAGAGCAGTTTATAATATCTCAACTAGAATATGCTAGAGGAATACTAGCAGTAGGAAGACACAGCTGATCTCCAAACGCTCTCCCCTGGATACCTGCGCTGAGCCTGCAGGGAGAAACGGAGCTCGCTGCCATGTCAGCCACAGCTTGCATGCCTGGGATTTGTAAATGTGAACGGGGCCCTTAACTTCCAAAAACCTTTTTCCTGTTTCTATTTTAAACTAAAAGGAGCCACTCAGAGCTTGTAGAAGAAGGCATGCCCATAAATCTCTCCAGGCTCCAGGGCATCTAAAACGCCAGCAAAAACCGTTGCATTTGCAATTTGTTGCAAGTTTGCTGACTGCTATTTGTAACGTTATAAAAATCACAGAAAATAAAAGGGGGGGGGGGGAAGAGGAAGCAATTGCCACTGCTCAGGACTGACACCTGCATTAGTATATCTAACATTTCCAGCATTTTACACTGTTTCCAGCTTACTTTCACACATGGCTGATGGTAGTTTCCCTGGTTTCCTTTGGGAAACCACCCCCAGACATAATGCACCTCATTATTAAGGAGCTCTTCTCAATATCCAAGCTCCATATTCTTTTTTCCTTAATTTTACCTTACCAGTCTTAATAATGTTTGCTTTTTCCCTCATTCTAAATTCCTCCTTTACTACATTGATATTTAATGTTCTCCCTCTCGCTGATAGTCAGCGGAACACTTACATTCAGAAAAACCCAAGATGAACACAATTAATCCATGGGAAAATTTTGTAGATCACTGGCTGCATAAATAAAACCCCCACTTGATAACGAAACGCTTACCGTTCCTGCACAATAGCAAAACCTATCCCGATAGTTTGGATTCAATTATTTGACACAAAGTTTGGGGGATAAAGACCCAAATGCATCTTTAAACGCACAGCGTGGCTATAGAGCAGTTTCTTGAAGACAGGACACGCAGTTTGAAGCAGTTAAATCCAGCTGGCTGGAGGATCCATACAGCTGTGGCTTCCCTCAGCTCTTAAATAAAATATTAGGGTGTGTTTCTATTGTTTGTTAGCTGTCATCAGCCCATCTTTCAGCTGACGGAGGTTAAAGGCTATGTAGATTCCTGGGACAGCTGTTTGGTAATTGTCACAGCCAGTTACTTGGTAACCCACGAACGGCAATCTCAGGAGGTAGATTCTTGGTTGCTAAGCGATAAATTCAGGTAAAATAACCTTTTCCTGGATTTTATTGCAACTACAGGCTCCAACTGTATAGTACAAAGCTCTTTTTTTTTTTTTTTCTTCTTCTTTCCAGGGATGAGATTTAAAATTATCGCTGAATAACTTTTCTGGGATCTCATGCAGCATTCAGCATGGGTTAAATGAAGTGGCACTATATTCCACTCCTATTTAAATGGACAAACCTCCAACAGACTTCCTACAGCATGTTGCAGCGGGCGTAGTTAATTTGCTGTGTATAAGAGAACGATTTACACAATAACAGGCTGAGGAAAACAGAAAAAGAGGTAGGCCCTCCTGCAAAAAAGGATTTTGCTATTTCCTTCCCTTCTTCGGTTTGGGATTTTTTTATTTTTGTATTTTTAAGAAAACGCAACATACTGGTTTGAGCTGAGCCAGGTGCTTTTGTGACTAACGCTTGCTAAGCAAACCAGCGAAGACCTCGCTGCCCTTGGCAGCACTATAGGGGTGAAACTTCCACGTGTACGTGCGGTTCTTTAGCAATTTTTCCCACATGTGTGTCACAAGCAGGAGCTCTCGAACATGATCTCAGCTTCAATGTCAGCTCTTGGTGTTCCTTTATTTCTTCACCTATGAAATGCAGATATTAGCAAGCCTTATTTTTCTACATCGCAACCTTATTTATGAAGGCCTTTGAGGATGAAAGTCTGCTCTTGCCCAACAAACTCATAATTTTCGGATGTTTCGTTAGCAGAGATACAGCTGTGCACAGTGGGGATGGCAAATCACTGGCGATGGGTGAGAGAGAGACCAGATTAGCTTGGCCCCAGCTGTCAGCAGCTTGTCCTAACTCTGAGCTCAGTATTTGTGTCTGATCCCGTGCGGAGCAGCGTGGGCTGGCTCCTGGGGTGGGCTGGTGGCTTTCCATCATGGGGAAAAGGGCAGCTGCTCTGCCCTCTCTGCGCAGGGAATGGTTAATGTCCCTGGCTGCCTCAGCTCTATCTTACACAAACATGCTTTGCAGTTCTGCCTGTTCTTTTCATTTGTATTTTCAACAAAGATATTATTACTGGTTGCTACAGGAAAAATCCTTCCTACCTCTTGTCAGTGTTATTTATTAATTCTCATGTCCATCTTCAAGGAAATTAATAAATCAACATCACTTTCCTCCAAAAGAGATATGCAAAAAGAAGTTGGCTGAATTGGCTACGGTAACCCCATCTGGCTATTACAAAGCAGGACAGAAAAGGGTTATGATTAGGGTTTGGCTGCTGGGTGCACAGCACAGGTTCAGCATGGGCTTTGGGTTAGGAGCATGGTGTAGCTGTCCACAAGATTAATGCAGCCACCTACACGTGTCTATCAGCAAGCATAAGCGGCCACCAAAGACCGTGGTAGTAGCCCAGGGAATAGCTGACCCCCCTTTCTAGGGGTCTCTGACCAGTGGGAAGAAAATCCCATCACAATTCTTATAACTGCCCAGCTTCTTGCAGAGCAGTGAGTATGGTCTCTCCCGTAATATCTGAAGGAGGATGGCGTGTTGGTCCATGCTCTGGGATCACGCTGTCTGTATTCCACTTTCTTTCTGGAAACAACTGGCAATGCTGAGACGACGTCCCAGACACACTGCAAGGACCGTTACAGGGCTCTCGAGTGACTTATGTTCCTTTCAAGGGGAAGAAATCTGAGGTGTTCCCTTGTCCAGACCCTCGTACAATAATCTACGATAGCTTTCAAGAGCTATCAATCTGGCATCATGCAGAAGAACTTCCAGGAATGGTTTGTGCAGCAAATTCTGGTAAGAAACCCCAGGATAAGACGAATTCTTGCCTCCTTGTCAGCGACTTTAGCATGTTCAGACTTGCCTTATTCCCTTGACCAGTAACAAGTGAATTCCTCAGGCCATACTGGAAACCCACCTCAACCAGTACCTGACTTGGTACTGCAGGGACTGGCGAGTGTGATGCAAGCGTGCTGGTTACACTGAGCAGAGCGTCCATCCTTCTACACAAAAGACTGACACAAAACACAACGCAGCATCTCAAAGGAAAAGAAAACCGCAAAGAATGGTGCTAGTGAGGAGCATGTACAGAAAGTATCTCTGTATTGTATGTGTGCCGTGTCTGCTGAGCTTTCAACTGAAACACCCAGAGCTGTGATGCACAGACACTTTGCTGGAAGAGGACAAAACTACAGCAAAACTAGTTTAGCATAGACAAGCCAATTGCCTTGTGAATGCCCAAACTTCAAGGTAGGTGGCTCCAAGGAACTATATATAGGGGAACCATGTTCCTATGGGAAGATGAGTCCTATAAAGCTTGGGAAATGGGGACAAATTCTAAAAGCATTTTCTATCCTGATTTCTCTATAAGAAACTGATGAAACACACTTGGTAATGTTCAAATTTAGACTAGTATTTCTTCAGTGCCTTCTCTTGGTGTTATGACCACTGAAGTACTGGTGCTATGCTGATAAGAGATACCTCAGCTAGCCGAATCACCCTCCTTTTTTACTAATAAAGGTTCAAGGATTGAACTTAAACCAGCCAGCTGGTTTGAATGAGTAATAAACTGGTACGTAACAAACCTTTTGAGTACAGCCACTGTCACAAAGATTACAAAAGAAGTGTTCCCATTTCAATTACTACAAAAATTGCTATTGAATATAGAATCATAGAATCATAGAATCTCTTTGGTTGGAAAAGACCTTTAAGATCATCGAGTCCAACCTTTAACCTAACCCTGCCATCCCACCACTAAACCCACCACTAAACCATGTCCCTAAGCACCTCATCTATCCTTCTTTTAAATACCTCCAAGGATGGGGACTCGACCACCTCCCTGGGCAGCCCATTCCAGAGCCTGACAACCCTTTCAGTGAAGAAGTTTTTCCTAATATCTAACCTAAACCTGCCCTGGTGCAGCTTCAAACCATTCCCCCTCGTCCTATCATCTGTTACCAGGGAGAAGAGGCCGACCCCCTCCTCACTACAGCCTCCTTTCAGGTAGCTGTATAATGAAGATCTGGCCTGTATGTATACAGAAACAGAAAAGTCATGGCTTACAGCGAGACAAAAAGCGCATTTTTCAGTGACACTACATTTCTGGTGAAGCAAGAAGCTCATTTGATGATGGCAATGCCCTGCCCTTTTTCCTAGACAAAAAAAGGATAAAACTTTGCATTCAAAATTCATGTTTCCCCATCTTATTTTTTAAGTTACATATTCAAAACAGTTGCAACATACATTTGGAGAAAAAAAGTGCATTAGTAAGGAAGCAATTGCCCCCGTCAAACATGGGGGAGGTGGCTCACTCCAGCACGACCCAAGGTTTTGGCTGTTTCCTGCAGGAGTGGAGTCAGCTCAGGGAAGGGCTGGTTGAAGGGTCCAGCCCTGGTTCTCAACTAGAGGGCCAGCAGCACCCTAAGTTTTCAGGTCCTGTATGTGCTGTACAGCAAGTGAAGGTGTCTGGCTGGGATTTCTTATTGGTAATTTTAGCTTTATGCTCAAATTCTACAGCCCCAGAAACACAAAAGCTCTAAAGGTGTATTACTGTTTAAGGTATTAAGGCATGTACAGCTTTGGACATGCAATTGGCAGAAGTCAGGTAAAATGGCTTGAATGGAGTCCACACAACATTTGGTGAAAGACTGAAGCCTAAAGGTAGGTAAAAAGAAGAACGGGCAGTGGCTTTCAAATGCGAAAAAGCACAGAAGCAAAATACAGTAATTGGGAATGGCACACCGTAGGCATGGGTCAGATTTTGCATTGCAGGCATTAAAGAAAATACAGAGACATTTGCATACATCTCATTTAAAAGTGTTAAATATGTGATGTGATTAAATATAATAATATTGTACACCTATCTATAAAGGACCCATCCTAACCCATTTCACCTCTTCTTCAAAAGGGGGGAAAGTCAAAGTATCCAAAAAAAAGGAAAATATTGGCTTCTGTGTAATCTGAAGCTGATCCAGCACCTACGGAGTCAATGAAAACATTTCTGTTGACTCCAGTATGTTTTGGATCAGGCTCTTAGTAAGAGCGAGTCTTATACCAGGGAATTCTCTGTTACTGAAGGAGAACATCTCATAATCTGTCTCATTGCCCAGTCTTCCTATTCCTCAAAAACACTTTTTTGAGGCAAGAAGGTGCCATCTTTCATGAGACATTTTCAGGCAGCTTTGAATGCTGAGAAAAATTAACTTGATGCAGCAATCATACCGATAAAGGGTTAGCAAATATGTTTCAAAATGCTACAAAGACCTACCTCAGGAATTAAGCACAATATTATCTCTGTGTTATGCAGAAAGGAAACAAATGTCCATTTATCTACAGCATATTATCATCCTGTGCCTGGGATTCATTTCTTCCCTTAAAATGGCATTACTTTCATATTATTCTTTACATTTTTGTTAATGTTTCAGAAGATAATTAAACTTTTAATAATTGAGCAACGCATTACCCAGAATGGCCAGGCCCTGTTTCTGTTTGCTTATTCTCCTGCTGCTTAGCCAGTACGCCTACCTAAAGCAGTAGTGATTAAACAAGCCATGACTTTTTGGGACACAGGCAAATGTAGAGTAGAACAGGGAAGGTGAAGATTTTTAAGTCACACAAACCTTAAAATAGCACCCTCCTCGCTTGTCATTTTTGTACCTTGACAAGATCTCCAGCAAAAAAATTTTGCATTTTCAGTCTCACAAAAACCATGGGTTCTCCAGCAATGAGGCAACGGAAAAAATCAATACTTGCCATGTACCATGTAACCAATAGAATAAGGGCAATGATTTATGTATGGATGGATGCAGACTGAATCAGCTGGGGCCTCAAACAGAGGGAGAGAGAGAGAAGGAGAGAGAGAGAAAGAGAGGTGTGGGGGTGAGCTGGACTGCAGTGATTATTCCTACACTATGGCCAGATTTTTTTTTTCTGCAGCAATAATCCCCCTCTCTAGCACTGCAGGACGTAGAGGAAAGACTAGCAATGTGTGGAATATATGATGGACCAGCTTTTCTCTTTTTGCCTCAGAATAATGATGCTATGTTGACTATTAAGGTACTGTAAAAAAGGAAGAATGATATATGGTCTGCAGTCCTTCAGTCTTTCAGCTACCTCCACCCTAATAAAGACCAGTCCAGTGGGTCAACAAGAAATAGTTTAAAGAGAGTCAAATTATCAACAGGATAAAAATGTACCATCACTGCTTCATGACAAGAAAAAGCAGGAAGGGCTTACTGAAGAGAACTACTGTATACCCCAGGAGTTTCTGCTGAGAATAGAGTTTTGTAAATTGGATTACCAGGGATACAGCACTATAAGGTATTTAATGACTGTGGTAACTTTTAGGATATCTAATACTGCTGTTGATTTAAAAACAAAACCATCAAGATAAAATTTACTTATCTGTTTGTGTGATGTAGGCTACCAATAAACACTTATCCAAACTATATGCAATGCTTTATTGCTGTACTGTTAATAAATATCTAGTAGATTACTTTAAAGTGACAGTAATTTGCTATAGAAATGTCATACTATTTTATTAAAAATACCTCCTCTGTAGTGTGTGCACATTGCTAAAATAATCCGTAAACATTTCTGCAATGCCTTGGATATTCAGCCTGTATTTACGTTTTTGAGAATCAGATGTTCATTCAGTACTTTCAGTATTGTAGTTTGCCGTGAAGTAATCTTGTTATAATTAATATTTCTGCCGCAATTACCACTGATGACAGAATCAATTTTCTTTTCTTCCTGTAACACTTATGCAACATTGAAACCTTGGTATTGTCAGTCTTTCTCTCGAAAGGCATAATATTTTTAGATAATGCTATAAAACAATAGGAGGCCACTAGTTAAATGCACCAGTTATGCAATGTTAGATCACTTAAAGCTTTAAGAATTGTGGTATGTTTAAAAGCCTTGCATTCTGTAGATGTCTGTGAATTTATCAGGTCAGAATAACAGAGAAATAATTTCATTTCTGACTTCCCACAACATATGCATGATAATATGCTAGCGAGATTAATCATTAGCTACCAAACTACATTTGTGTGTTTTCTGGTGAAAATATCAATGAACATACAAACAAAATTTAAGTTAAATAGGTTTTTGTTTTCTAAAGAATGTGATTGCACGTGACCAGACTTTGCACTTGAATTAAAACCATTTCTGACTATTTTCCTTTGATATTACCTACCTGATTCTTTCATACAAGTTATACTGTGCTTAGCAGAACATAACTTACACCCATATGGACATATCAAAACAACAGGGATGCAGTAAAATAATACCCTATAAATAGAGTTTGTATTTCATTTCCTTTTCGGTTGACAATGGCAGACAACAGTCTATTTCAGAGAATGGAAGTATGAAACACGTTATAAACCAGAACAAGTAGATACAGCTCATTACTAATTCAGTTAGAAAATTCTTCTTGTGGCAGTAACAACTAACCTAGATCCCTCAGTCCTCTACCTTTATTAGTCCCACAGATTAAAATCTTGATAAAGTAAAACATTCCTAAGGCCTTAGAATTATGTTAGGCTTAAATGGAAAAAGACGTAGCCTATGTACCAATTAAAGCACGACAGAACACAATCCACAAGTGAGGACACCTTAACAACAACTTCAAACACAGAAATAATATGATGTGCATAATTGAAGGGGATTTCTTGAACTCCTCAAAGAACTGAGAACGGAGCAGGCTATCAGTAGGCTTACCTCTAGCAACAATTGTAATTCTTCTCCTCCTGCTTTCTTTCTCTCTTCAATAAACAGAGCAACAGAAACTCCATGGATGATGATGGACTTTTTTGACTTTTGTTCTGAGCTTCAAGTCAGAATGCCATGCATGGACCTACAGCATTTGGAAATAGAGAGGGAATAACATGAAAACCTTGGCACCAGCCCAAGGGAAAAAGCGAAACAGTCAACGAAACAGGTAACAGTTCTCCACAGCACCACGACCAGGTGAGTTATCCGAGCAAACAATGATTTGGAGCCAGTGACATGGAAATTATTGTTGAAAATTAATGAAAGCGTATCCCCTTCATCCTGGACCTACACTGTTTTGGTAACTTGAAATAGAAGCTTACGTAGTTAAAGAAATCTGACCAAAGCCATTTAAAGTGTTTGCACGGTTGTAAATAAATGTAGCAGCAGCCAGTTCATTTTAAAGCAACAGACAAGTTTACTACATATAAACAAAAGGCAGGGTGCACTATCACTGCTGCAATTCCGCATCTAGACAAAGTGCACTCTGGGCTCAAAAATTTCAAATGGCAAGCAAACTTTCAAAACTGAACAGCAGTGTTATAATCAGAAAAAGCTTAAGAAAATTATCATATTTTCAATACAGAAAATTATTTGAATGTTTCATGTGAAAGTCTTTTTCACGCAGAAATAAACGTTTGTTTCTATCCAGCATACTATGTTCTCTTTCCAAATTGCCATTTGAAAATATACCTAAGTTCAAGAGTACTCTCAAGGTGAAAATCCACAGCTGTATTAATAGAGGCTGACACATAAAAATACTGGAGGAAAAAAAAAAAATCTTATTCACCATTTTAAAGGAAGGAAAAGATTTTAATACGATGTTTACTCATTTCCTTAGCATGCTTTCAGCTTTTATTAGAAGAAACACACGGTTAGGGCACAGACTTGCTCCCATTTCCATGAACAGTAAGATTATCAGCAATACTAATGAAAGTATTTCAGTTGCCATCTTCTTAGCATTTTAAATATTTGTGCTTTAGGACCAAGACCAAAAAAAGGAAGCTGGTGTATGACTTCATGCAACATTCTTAAAAGATGTGTTGTAACAAATGTGGTATTTTGAATTCATTTCCAATACCAATATATGCATACAAGTGTGTATTAATGTCTTAAAATGAGCCTGCTAAAATTCCTTATTTCTCTTAAAAGCAATATAGTAATTTTAAATTGTTTAGTTACACACGTATAGAAACACATTTAAAAGTTTTTCCTACGTTAATTAAAGTATTGTAATTTGTCATGTGAATAAGGAAATGCCGCAGAATTTACTTAATTGAAACGCTTTATCATGCTCTAGAAACTGGAACGCTGTAGATCAGCAACATGTAGATTTTTTGTATCTCCACAATTTTTCGTCTTTGGTCAAAGAACCATTGATATTTGTTAGAAACTACTGGACTGCTTCTGAAAATGCACAGGACTGTCAGCTCCAGCTGAAACTACCAGCTGCTGGGGGTAATGAACACCACCAGATTCAGCCTAACACAAACCGAAGTAGACCAGGGAATTTAGCAGCAATGTAATATGTATCGCAAGGTGTCAAATTTAATAAACAGTAAAGGGGGGGAGGGGGGGGAGATCAAAACAAAAGCATTATAGTACCCGATTTTGAAAATGCCAGATACAGAAAAGCAGCACGCACTCTGCAAATAACCTGGTGTTCTCTAGGCAAGGCCTCGGTATTGTGAAAAAAATACGAGAAGATAAATGACCCTTGTTATTGGGCATACAACAAACCCAAAATATTTGTGTATCAATACAGTTCCTGACCAGTTGGATAGCTGGTGGTTATCATTTGCAATTACATAATTGCATTCATTCTTTGCTCTCATTTCCCATACTTACAGTGTGCAACATCCAACTGATTCTTTTATCTCATGCAAACCATCCCAGCTCTGTCAACAGCTCTTGAATTTTTAAAGAGGTACCCTCTCCCTCCCTCTTTTATTCCTCCTGAAATTTTCTGACCCCAGATCTTAAGATAGAGCAACTTCCATGGATTAAACAGTTCTATAGGAGTCACCTAATAAAACACTATTAATTGTAATAGATTTTTGTTTCTTCTTCCAATGATATTTCCATGGCAACATTTTCACGTTCTATTGTTGAGGGTGTTCTTCATTCCCAGAGCGGGTTAACCACAGGGCAGGAAGGGCAGGCTGTTGGTCAGCCTTTATTTTCTCTGGTCCTTCAACAAAGGTTAGTTGAGGTCATCAGAAGCCAAAGGGTAATTACATTTCCTCAACAGGGTTAAAGTCACACAGATTGCTATTGAGACAACTGTATGGACGACCTTCAGTTTTTTATGTTCAATCTTCTTTTCTTTTAGCAGAGCAAATGTTAATAAGGATAGCAGATAGGGAGCTACACACCGCGTACATCTCCACACTTTTCAGTTGTGCTACTATTAGTGCAATTTTTAACAGGAAAGCAATTAGGTGAGCCCACACCACGAAAGGCTGCATGGTGATTAAACATGAAAGCTCTCAATAGCCAAAAAAGACCTAACCTGTGATTTCTCTATTCAATGAATCTTAACAATATTCCAACTCAAATAGGAGATTTTTAGGAGAGCCAGCACCCCCATATTCTCTGTTTCACTAGCCTCAAATTCATCACTAACGTCACTTGCTTCACTCAAAAGAATGAGTTGGGATGACAGGTTTTAACCAGGAAAAACACCAGTGTTCAGTGTATCAGGCCTGGCTCCTTCCTTGAGCTTCCCATGGAATAGCCATCAGATCAGGAGCGTGCCGGGTATGGAGGGGAGAAAGCCTGACCTGAACTGCAGAGAGAACCAGGGAGACGATTGGGGTAAATAAGGATTTTGCATGGATTTGGGGGAAGGAAAGCAGGCAGTGTCTCCAGCATAAGGTGTTCAGCTCTCACCCTACTTAAAGAGTGGAAATACACTCAAATTGTAAAACAGCTCACAAGAGATCTTGTCTATAAAAAAATCATGTCTAAGAGTAAGTGAAACCTCAGCCATGGTCAGCTCTTACACCTCAGCGCAGGTAGGAGGAAAACAGAAATATGCCCCGCAGTCTTCCTCTGCAGGGCTTTGGCCCCAGTGGCATTAACCACCCTGACCCCGCTCCAGTCTTCTCCTCCCGCAGCGGCACGCTCGTCTGTCCCAGGGATGCCCATCAGTAGCGTTGGTTAGTAGCGGATCTCCACTATGGATTCGAATGACCAGGCCCCAGGACTGCAGGCATGCAGGCTGGGTCCCAGGGTTTTTGGCAGGTCTCCAGGTACCAGTGCCACCTGGGCCACTGGAAGTCGCCGTGCCCCGGCTCACAGCCCCTGCACCAGTGCTCATGGCCCAGCAGAGCACTCTGCTCCTCTCTCTGCTGGAAACTGGATGTCCCCAGTGGCTTCCCAGGCACCACGGATCTCATTACTAAAATTAACAGCGTTGTTTTTCCTTTTTGTGGTACACTTTTAAGTAAATATTACAATAGTAAAAGTCAATAATGCAAAGCAAGGCGGGGGGGGGGGGGGGGGGGGGGGGGGGGGACAAAAGAGGGGGAAGAGGGGTGTCATCTTCCTCAGCCTTCACTTTAGCCTCCTATCTTCTTGGCTGCTCTTTTCAAGCTCGATGTTGACAAAATTAAATAAATAAACAATAAAAGGATCAGGCAGTGATCATTAACATATCCATTATAAATCAGGGAAGTGCAACTCAGCCTCTTGATTGATGCATTACTTTGTAAACTCAGCAAAAGTTATAAATAATCGCAATGCTGATAAATGATAAATGGAAGATTTGGTAATCAATCAATTCAAATGGGGCTAAATGGAAGAATAATGCATCATTTATATTTGGCTATATTGTACAGTATGTAAATTATTGAATACTTGCTATACCACTTTCACATCAAAGAGGTGGTAGACAAATAGACGATCATAAAACAGAATTATCAGGCTCTAGCCTTGTAACACTGTTTAACCATCTGCGCCACACGCAGCATGCTGGTGGTAAGCCAAAGGACCTCAGAAACCTTCTCTCTGGTTTTAGCAAGGGCAGATCTTTCTCTGCTCAGAAATTACGCTTTCCCAGGTACAGCAACTCCTACCTTCAGAGGCTGAAATACTAATTCCCAAACAGAAATCACATTAAACAGGAATACGGACATATCATTAAGTTAAGGATAAATGCGTTATAGGGACTCTCCACCAAGAAAGAGCTTCAAACACAGGAATCTAAGAGTTAAACTTTCCTATATAACTTCCATCTGTAACATGTATGTATAAGGGAACCAAACATACTATGTTATAAAAAGCTGTTTGTTAAAGGCACTCAGTCTTAATTCCATTATGAAATGACTCTGTAGAGCAACCACACAGTTACAATTTGTTCTTAACTCTGTTTATAATCTCACACGTCACTAAATGAATTAAGATGCTAAATTTGTTGGAAAGGGAATTTCCAGTTATCTTTTTCTGATCATGACACTAGGAAGTGTGTCAGTCCTGGACAGGAAAAAGGCACAGCCTACCCATGGCCAGGTTTCACCAGCACCGCATAAATTCTACAGTCTTGGAAGGAGCAGCAGGTCTTTTTTCTGTGAGGAAATTAGGAATTCCCAACTATTAATGAGCCATGCATTCTGAATTTCCCAACTTTTCACTCTCATTCAAGTTAAGACAAGTGTTCATGATCCTTTTCCCTTCCACCCTACTGGGAGGCATCAGCCTACAACAGTTGATACAGAGCAGGACAGGAGTTGAAGGCACTTCTCTGCAAATGTCTGTAGTCGTAAAAGTCCTTCTGTCCCATCTGTTTTGAAAACATTGGGCTTTCAGGAGAACACATAAACATCCGGGGCCAGATTAAAAAAAACCAGGGAAGTCCCAAACAAATTCAGACAGCTGTCCTAGATTAACCTGCTTCCTTAGGACACATAAACAATGACTAGGCCACAAAGTGCTGACGCTGGCAGGCCAGAGAGCCAAGGAACATTTATTCGCTATTTTTTCATCATTAATTTAAAATATATTGTATCCAGTTTTATTCACTTAACATTCTTACAGCCAAATGCAGGCTTTCATACTTAGTATTGAATCATTAAAAGCCACAGCGATGATATACCTACAAGCATTTTTATAGATTTAGAAGGGAGAAATAGTGAAAAACACTACTGAAATATAAATTTCAGCTGCCTTTTCCTTTAGTAAATCTGCAGAAGGGTACCACAATCACTAACGATTTGTAAATGGTTCTTTGGATACACTTTGCATCTACAAGCAATGACTGCAAATGGCACAGCCTTGGAGAAGACTGCATAGACATTTTTGTGCTTTGAAATCTTCCTCTTGGGTTTCTATTCTTGTTTTATGAGTGGAGACTGAAAAACAGCATCTCCAGAAACCACCTAGTCTTCAAAACCATGCCCTCCTCTCCAAACTACAGCCATACTTTGTTACTCTATATTTGTGCCCCAAAATTGCATAGGTTTTAGGTGAAAAGAACAACTGGAAACCCCAAAATATTGAAGCTGTTTCACACATTTTACCAATTTTTCCTATAACGCCTGCTCTCAACCTCTGAGTGCAAATATTTCCCAGGGTGGGACACCTTAAGTTTAAAGCTCTTCAAGTCTTCAGACAGCAGAGACGTCTCAAGCTAAAAAGGCTTTGCAAAAGTTTGAAAAATATTTTCCGCAACACTGAAGGAAAAAAAAATAGATTTCTATAACATAGGGAGGAAAAAAAGATGCCCCACTGGGACTGTAACCAAAGCACGTGCGTGGGTGAGCGCTAGTTCCCGCAGAGAGTACCCTTGCTGTGCTGCAGATGCAGGCTGCTAATCGTGACCTATGCAGACTGAGGATGACCAGCTGAAAGCTTCTTGTAGTAACGCGAACCATGAGTGCAACTGCTCGTTAGCTTTTTGATCTTCAAGAGCCTCCCTGGTCATTGTCATTTCCATGACTATTCTTAAACTCTCTCTTCCGCGTTGGTTCCCTCAGGTTCTCTATCACAAATTCTATAATCAACGCATGTTATTAGGAATAATGCCTTATTTTGAATAGTGTAGAACAGGCTTTCTGAAAACTAAAAAGCTTTAAACTGCTTCTCCAAATTCGAACCCAAAATGTCAACTGGCCATATACAGGTAGAAGCCTGAAGTGAACCACTATAACTTTCGTATTGGAAACATCTGTCTCTCTGATCACCGTCCATACCACACATGCAATAGCAATAGGCTTCTCCTAAGGTATATTTTATATAAAAAGTACTGTTGTATTAGTCACACAAAGATAGGTATATTACAACTGTAGTGTAGAGCTGTCACATTTAACCTGGGCTTCCAAAAAGCAGCACTAGTGGCACTCAAAGCAAAAGAGGCAGTTTGTCCCTTGCAGCTCTTAATCAGAAATACACAGATCTATCTGTATATACATTTGCAGATGGTCACTGCTAGCACAGTGGAAAAAAAACCCCAACAGCTAGGAAACCTGTTTTGGAGCTGAAAGAAAAACTGTGGCACCCCAAGTATCATAAAGAAAAGGTAAATAGATTTCCCAAAAGGTGCAACTGGAAAATGTGCAAATAAAACAAACTATCACGTTCACATTATCTCAGAAATACCCAATCTTCACTAATAATTTCTCATGTCATAGTAAGACTGATAAATACTTATAACCTGCCTTGGGACTGATGGTTGCAATCTCTGACTACCACAGGCGTGTGCTTAATGGAAAGGATGGTTGTTCCTGAACCTCCTCAGGACTGCCTTTGGCTTTTCCTGGCATTTATCTGAGTGCAGATCACAGAGGCCTAGGATGCCCATCCAATACCCAGGGAGCACCAGGGTACTCTGCTCCTCCATCATTCCCGCTTCGTTCTCTCAAAGTCTATCCCATAAACAACATGGGAGCTGTAATGCCACAGACTGGATAACTCTCTCCTGCAACAGGTAAAGGAGAATGACATCGATGCTGGCCTTAGAAGCCATCTTTTCTGCTTAACCCCTTATGCCATAAAGGCAGATAGCAAGTGGACTGTGGTACCTGCGTGTTTATTTGAATGTCACCAGGAAAAGCCACCTACCCTGGCATGGCATTTGTCAGTTCACCCGCGACAAGTACTTTCTTCCACTCTGTGACCCTCAGCATCTTGATTTTCTGTCAGCTTTTAAGTCCCAGCTAATTAGAAGATTCACTACTCCTTATGATTCCTGACTTTCACAGTTTCTAATTAGTCTTTGCAGCAGTCTATTACCTAAATGAATTGTGATATTCCACTTGGTATTTTGAATGAAAACAACCATTACCATTCCTCTGTAGCATTATTCACCTCACAGTAAAGTAATTTTGTGCTGAGGATAGCACATTTTAACTTTGCAAATTAAACTGGAAGTCATTCAAATGAAGAAAGGCGAAAGGAAACAAAACCAGGTTGAATATTAACTCCAATTTTCTTTTCCAAAATTATTCCTCAGATTAGGAGTCTCAGTCGGGAAGATCTGTTCATAACGTTGTATAGAATCATAGAATCATAGAATCATAGAATGTTTTGGGTTGGAGGGGACCACTAGAGGTCATCGAGTCCAACCCCCCTGCAGTCAGCAGGGGCACCGCCAACTAGATCAGGTTGCTCAGAGCCCCATCCAACCTGGCCTTGGAGGTACAACTGTACTTATCTCTTGTACTTAGAGATATGGCTGAAGGTCTGCACACGAGATAGGTGCATAACAACTGCCCGTGTAGTTTGGCAGGGTCCTGGCTCAGATGGCAGGGTGTACGAGGACAGTCCTCCTCTCCACTCTGCGCTGCACATCTCTGCTCTCTGTTCTGCACTGCAGCAGCTACGGCGTCATTCAAGCAGAACACAGCAAGAGGTAAGAGATGGATGAAGATTATCCCTAAATTTAGAGGAACTTACATCCAGAGGGGAATTAAATTATGAAGTGTAGGATGATGAGGGTTGGTTTCCATTGCAAGAGATGAGGGAATGTGTTACTTCTTCCGAGTAACGCAGGTTTCTGAAAGTCGTGGACCCACCAGGTCCACAGCTGTTCAATATTGCAACAGTCGTTCAGCAGAAACCCTAATGTCTAACAGATCACCTCTGGAGCTGGTCAGAAAACAATGCTGAAAAACTGACAG
Source organism: Egretta garzetta (assembly GCF_000687185.1). Taxonomy (NCBI): domain Eukaryota; kingdom Metazoa; phylum Chordata; class Aves; order Pelecaniformes; family Ardeidae; genus Egretta; species Egretta garzetta. The sequence continues at coordinate 464,829 of NW_009258379.1, forward strand.
CAGCCTTGAGTGCTATCTGGTTTGGAAAAAAAGTCAGTTTTGCCTACCTTTTTGAGCTCAGCCTGAAGACCCGAGACTGATATACCACTAATCTTTCTGGAAAAGAGAGCACTAACAGCTTGTATAGGGTGATTTTCTCTAGAAACAGTAATTTGAGCAACAAGTCATAAGTATTGTTTACCTCCATCTTCATCCAGTGCAGCAGAAATGCTGCACTTAATTTTAGATTTCCAATTTTAAGATCAACAACCAAATTTTTAATATCTTTGTACATTTTATTGCATTATAAAAACTTCTTTCAATCTCATGCAAGCTGCATCATCTGATGCAACCCAGGTGCAGTAAAACTACTATCAGTAGTAGTTACCAGATTGTGCACTCTGACAGGTCCTGCACCTGATTTCAGCTTACAAGAGTAGGAAGCCTTTACTGGCCACTGCCCAATACCCGTAGCCTCTCCTAGGGACTGCAACACATAAGCACAGGTGAGCCAGTTAGACTAAACCTGTCTCTGGAGTGGCACAGAGCAGATGCCCGTGGGAAAGGATAAGGATATGGCAAAGATCTAGCGCAGCCTCCAGCAGTTTGTGGTTCAAGGACTTTCTATGCCAGAGTTTCTTCCTATAAGGTAGCCCTTGTGGATTAAACAATTCACACCACCTTTTTTTAACCCAGTACTTGGGAACTTTTTCCTCGACCGCTTCGCTTTCATAGCAGACGTTCTGTTAAGGACCCTGTCGCTGGCTCTGCATCTAGTCTTACACCAGTGAACCAGGTAACAGCAATGAAGTTAAAGCAAGCCCTAATGCACCAGAGAAAACAAGAATGGCAGAAGTCTGGATGAACAAGAGCAGCACTAGGGTCTGGGGCTAATTTTGTTTGTCCACTCAACACGCCAGCAGGGGACTTTAGGTATCCACTGCACAAACTGTGATTACCTGGACAGTTAGGCAGAGTGAAAATGTGGATTTTTATGCAGCATTTGAGTATTTGCGGTGCTTACTGAGCCACTGGTTCTGGCAGTGGTTCTCTTTACAGTCACTACTGCGTCTACCAACTCTCTCTTTTCCCAAGTCTTTTTGTCTCTCTGTTAATTATGCCTTGCAGCACTTTTTAAAGGTTTAGCGCATTCTTCTTGTCTTCTTTTCTCACCCGTCTTTTCCTGCCCTCTCTGTCTCCCCTTCTACTACCAGTTCATCACTACTTGCTGCTTGTCACTTACCCATTTCTGCAACGCCTCTTACTACCGTACAGCTGAGCTAGGTCAGGCAACCTGGGTCTAATAATAAATGAGTGGAAAATATGTCTTTAAAAATATAAAATTCTCTATATAACCAGTCAGTCACCAGTCCACACTGATGGTCCAAAAGGCACTAAAATAAGTATTTTCTTCTTGCTGCTATTGTCATTAGAATATTTTCCTGAAATGGGTAAGTTTAGGCAAGAATCATAGAATCATAGAATGTTTTGGGTGGGAAGGGACCCCTAGAGCCCACCCAGCCCAACCCCCCTGCAGGAGCAGGGACACCTTGAACCACATCAGGTTGCTCACAGCCCCGGCCAACCTGGCCTGGAATGTTCCCAGGGATGGGGCCTCCACCCCCTCTCTGGGCAACCCCTGCCAGGGTTTCACCACCCTCACTGGAAAGAATTTCTTCCTTAGATCCAGTCTAAACTTGCCCTGGTTTAGTTTAAAACCATCCCCCCTTGTCCTGTCCCAGCTGGCCCTACTAAAAAGCTTGTCCCCCCCTTTCCTCTGGGCCCCCTTGAAGCCCTGACCGGCCGCACTCAGCTCTGCCCGCAGCCTTCTCTTCTCCAGGCTGAACA
>NW_009258379.1:467149-497784 GCF_000687185.1 Egretta garzetta
GCTGGCCACGCTTCTCCTGATGCAGCCCAGAGTACGGTTGGCCTTCTGGGCTGCCAGCGCACATTGCCGGCTGATGTCCAGCTTTTCATCCACCAGCACCCCCAAGTCCCTCTCAGCAGGGCTGCTCTCAACCTAATGGCTAGCTAAATTCATAACAGAGTATCTGAAGCATCTCCCTGAATTTGCGTCAGGCAGTTCACACTACTAAGATTCACAGGACTAAATCCATCTCATCTCTGCGTGCAATGTTTTATGCGTGTAGGTATCTATATTTCTATGTACAAAAGGCATTTCTGCATGCAAAACGAGCAGGTTATCTGAACACTTCCATATCACATGCCTATCCAAAAGGTCCTTTCCAGGTGCAGTTATGCATTCAAAAGCTTGCTTAAACAGCACTAGAATGTTAACGGTCTTCTGTGAAAATCTATTGTAGCATATAGTTGTAACGGAGTAGATTTCTCCCCATAGCCACTACCAATCCTTTGTCAAATAACTATTTTAGGAGAGCAAACCAGCAAGATGCAAAAGCACATCTTTTTCCCACCCAAAATTAATTTCAGAAAAGGATAGAAAGACTTCTCAACTTTTTGCCTGCCCCTTTTTATTCATTACTAACTATGCATTACTTTCCTATGGTTGCTGTCCTTGCCCACAGAAATGGAGGATTCAGAAAATTAGTTACGATCTTCATCCTGTAGATCCCAAAGGGTTCTTGTCCCTCCAGAATAAGTAATTTGCAGAAACATTCTACAGAGCTGAAAACCAACTTGACTATTTTAGTGTCTGCCAGACTTTTATCAGCATTCAGCATTCTACAGCAAAGATTTTCAAAACAATATGTTTCTAAGTGCAGGACTAAATGATTATGTGGAATGGTTAATAACTGCTTTAACAAAAGCTTCCCCTGCTCCATTCATTTTGTTGTCAGCTACTACTCTGGCAGCAGACAAAGAGTTAATGTCAAAATACATCTTCTGATACCCCGATTGCCTTTCCTCATCCATTGTTTTCAAACTTCTTTTGAACGGTGAGAAATTTTCTGCCTGAATAAACTCTCAACAGAAAAGAGAACTGGAGCAAACAGAAACACGAGTAAAATAAAAACAAACCGTGTTGGCAATATAGAAAGGGGACCTGGTTATAAAATCACTAATTTCTAGCACCAGCATCTATTGTGAACGTAATGTAATTAAAAAATGCAAATTTTGCCCTCTTGAAGCAAAATTATTTAAAGATAGCAACATTCTGCACAGTATCATAAATCTGGCAAGTTTAGCTTTGGATGACTTGATACTCAGAACGGAAAAGAAATGAGCCCAACTCTTTGGAAAGCTTTTATAAAAATGCTTTTAAGAATAACAAATCACTGTTTTCGTAAGGCTATTCATGTCTCAGCTTTCCTTTAGACTGAAATTTGATGCTGGAAGTAGCACTGCTTCACTAATACATAAGAGCTTCTAATTTCGACCTTCTGTTTTGATCACTCTTAGCAGTCTCATATTACTATTGGTAGCAAAAAATATATTCTTATAAAAGAGTAGTGCATTTCAGTTATGGTTATCTATTGATTCAGTTACACTTGAATTGATCTCAAATTGTTTCAAGCAACTGTTCTGCACCCAAAACACCACATGAACCACAGAAACCAGATCAATAGATTTCAAGTGAAATAATTGTTTTCCTTTGTAAGACCTCATTACTTCTTGAATGAAGAACTGTTTGATTGACCTCCAGGAAAGCAGCAGATGTGAATAAGCCAAGCACCTCAGGCCTTATCATTTAAAGTGAGGCCTTGAAAATTACAGGAAAGTACATTGGACATGTGCTCGGTTAGCTGTGGGAAATGCACAGCTGGCGGAGCCGCAAAACTGCATTTTACTCTGATAACAGGAGAGCAGCAGCACTTACATGGCAAAAATAGACTTCTAGGGTTAGTCACTCGTGAACACCCATAAAAATACTAGTTAAGAAAATAATCCAAGGATTCTCGAGTGACTGGTTTTATTTTCACAGTATCGGTATTAGTGAGGTTTTTGTCTCGTTTCGTGAAATTTCACACAGCTGTGCCACTGAACTCACATTTTTCACAATGTCTTACTACATGATTTTGATGCTTTTTGAGCATTTCCAGATTGCCATAGTCAGATACGCAGGGTAGGAGGCATAAACCAGTGCAGCAGTGGAGGAAATCAGGGTGACCTCATTAATTCTACTGGCAGGATGCAGATTTATACCAGATTAGCAATTTATTGGGATGCCTAAAGTGAGATCATAAGTGGTGCTGCCAAACAGAGCAAGAGGGGCTCTTCTCGGGGCTGAGTATGGGTTGAGACAGGGGCTGCGCTGACCCCTGTGCAAGACAGCCAGCCCTAGGAGATGAAATGATAACAGCATCCCCAGGCTGCCAAATTTGCAGCACTGCATGGCGAGTCCTCTGGCTGTAGCCCTGCCTCTGTGTGGTCAGTGCTGCTCCCTCATCAGCATGCATTTGCGGCCCTGGGATAAAGCTTTACAACTGTCTTCCCTCCCTGGAACTTGCCCTTTTGCGCAGAAGAAGGAGTCCAGGGTCCATCATCTCTGTCCACAGCCATGGGCAGGAACAAGGTGCCTGCAGAAAACTGAGCGAGAGTGTGACTGGAAGGTGTTGGAGATGTGTGGTGTCTGAGGGCATGGGTTGGTGGTACAGGACAGAGCAGCTGGACAGAGAGGGTTAGGGCACCTTGTGATGGTGATTATGGGAAGGTATTGCCAGAAGTAACAAATGTGATAGGCTTGACCTGTTAATCTCAGCCCAATATACCGTGCTCTCTCCATTATACAGACAGAAAAGGCACACAGCAACAGCAAAAGTACTGTTTAGGCAATGCAGACATGGATGTTCCCCCAGCAGGCATCAACAGCAAATGACAAGAAACGTATGTGCACCTACTTATAAAATGCAGTTTTAATACGCAATTCTGATTTTAGATCACTTCTACGCGCAGTTGACGCTTCCCCCCCCAAGAAGTAGTAACTGAGAATACAGAGGTGTTATTTTTGTGGTCTCAGGACGAGTTGCTGTCCCTAGTACCAGTCCTCCTGGTACGGGAAATTTTTATTTCTTTTAATTATATTGCAGATAAATTAAACACTCCCATTATAGCTTAGAATGTTTCTGTAAAAAAGTCTTGTTTGGCTTCTTGCACATATTAGGCTTGATCTGGGCTTTACTCTTTTATGAGCGCAATTAACTGCAAACACCTTGTCATAAACATTTTAAAAGGTCAAAGAGATTGCAACAATTTTGCTAAAGAGATAAATGGTCAAATAAAACATTGAATTGTTAATTCCCAGGTGACAAAAAGCTGCATGAGTCAGATCAATAAGAAGACATACAGAACGAATTCTGGGATAAAGGGCGGGTCAACCTTGAAGTGTTAATAACTTGCTCCTATTATTTTGCTCTGGCACATCATGTGTTCTAGCAGGTAACGTTGCTGTTAATAGCAAATTAATGTCCACAGCTTCACAGAAGTAAAACCAGGCATCAGAGGTTGTTCAAACAAAAATTTTTCAAAGGATTTAGCTCTATTAACACAAGGAAAAACAGTGAGTTTATAGAAGACAGGTAAGAGCAGTCTTACTACTATTTCTCATCTAATGTGTTAGTCGACTGCTGGTTAGGGCGCACTCTTTCTGCAGATTTTCTCTTTTCATCCTTGTTCTTAATTCCTGGGCTTTTATTAAACAGTAACTGCCAAAACCATCCAGCCTTATTTGAGTTAAGAGAATTGTAAGAAATCTGTACATTAGATGAAAACTGAGCACATTGAAGCAGATACTCAGCTGGCCTGTACTGACAAAGCTGTTGTTAGGGAAGTGGGGCAATTTGTATTAGCCTAAAGTCTGCCCCACAGAATGCATTAGTGTTTGTGGAAGGTCAGATATAGAAACTAGCATCCTTGCCAGATACATGTTTGTTTAAGAGAAGGGAGATCCTTTTTTCATCTTGCTGAAAGTAGAAAATGGTGTGACCATTATGATCAGCATTTCTCTCTGCTGAAAAGAGCATTTTGTAACTATAGCTACTTCAGAAATGAGTCCTCCTTTTCTTGGGAAAATCATGCCTTTCTGTCCATACTGCCCATGCCACTCAATGTAAGTTTGGAATTGAAAATGTACAACTGACACTCAAGATTGACTAAATTTGAATAAAAGATTCATCGGGTCAAAATAGGGGATATGGAAGAGGGACTTACAGAATCCTTAGAAGACACTGTCTATTTTCTCCAGTCCACCCCACTAAATGTGACAGTAGTTGGACTACAACAAAAGTCAGACGAAACACTCTTTGTTTTGAAAACTACACTCATCCAATTTCATTACTACCTTTAGATGAGATGACGACTATTTTTTTCAAATTGTTAAAAATTTCCTTTCCATCTTATTAATAAAAGTCCAATAGGGAGAGTGTAAGAGCCAAGTATGTCACTTGAAACTGCGTATGGAATGACCAAAGTCCAGAAACTGTCTCTTATTTACCAGTGAAGTAGAATAGGCTCCTATTTTCAGTTTATTTTTAGAAAAATATTAAGGAGAAGTTCAGGCTGTTGGAAGGAGACCACCCAAAGAATCTCTTCTCAAAACTATTCAATTTTTTAGACCCTTCCAGAGAAGATTACAAGATTAAAAATTATATGCAAAGAAAATTATCTCACTATTTTTTAATTAAGGCCATTCTTCAGTAAAAGAAAGACTTTTCCTGAAGAGAACTAAACAACTCATGGAAGACAAAGTGTGAAAAAATGCAAAAGTCTATCAGAAATAAGTAACTCCTGATATGCAGTGAAAAATATCTGCCAGGATCCATGAGAAGGAACCAAGGAACTCAAACTATTCCAAAGCATCATGCAGTGGTATAAAATACAGACAGCAGTGTCTGTATTGATCCCAGTGGACACTATAAGGCAAATGAACATTTGAAAGGTCAGTAATTTTACTTCTGCCAAATTGGATGCTAGTAATTTGCATGAGCCTGAAAGTCAAATATCAGTGTAAATCCCCCCAGTCATATGTAAATTTAATCACCCCATACCTCTAACAGCAATCTTGTCAACTGGCATGAAAAATGTAAAGAAAGCACACGATCCCATAAAGCACGCTGGACTAAGTGATACATATAACACAAGACGATACTACATGACAAATATCTATGTTATGTGCTTTATAAATGCCGGGAAAACGTATTTTACTCTGACAGCAAATTTTAAGGATCTGTTAACTACTCATTAAATGATTTTACAAATTAAGATAAATGTTCCTTTTCTAGTGCACTTCAGAAATATCTGTTGGGATTTTGCAGACTACAATCTAAAAGGATTTTTAAAATTCATTTCAATATTTAAACAAAAATTGACTCAACCAGTTTCCAAGTCAACTCTAAGGTATGGCTTTAGCTTTAAAAAGAGAAAGACACATTAGTGTATTTTTCCAGAAAAGATATTTTCACTTTGTTTCTTCTAAAAATATCACTTGTTATATACAGCATGAGGCCTCAAGGCTCACTCAGTCAATGGCAGTTATGCCACTAAAATTAATGGCTATGAGATCAGGACTTAGTTAGGTTTTCCTAGTGTACTTAAAATTTAAAGAGAAGCCTACGAGACTTCCATAATTCTAATATAATAGTAATAAATAATAACCACTAAATGGGTTTGTCCAACATGGGGAAGGAGATTTGGCAACAGTAACATAATTCAAACTAATGTTTAAGCAGTATTTCTCATGAAAACAACTGATGTCCTCTGAAGACACATGAAGAGCACAAAGTGACATGAAGTGCCATCTTACCCCTCAGCAGCTCCTCAGGGCTTTATAACCATTTCAGCAGAAGACCTGGTGCTTTCCAGCCCTATTCTACAGCTCAGGTACCAGGAAGCTTCCCTGATCCACAATTTTTCCATTGCCATCATCTCCTTCACCATCCATTTTTATGAAGGTGGGAAAGAAAGATTGATGCAAAAAATACAGTGGCACCTATCGAAATCTGTACTGCAAACTGCGCTGTCCTTCAAGGAAACACAATGTGTACAGTGACTATTGCGTGGACCTTCCTCAGTCCACAACCCCTAAGAAATTAAAAGAGTCAACACTGGTTAGCAGTATATGAGAGCTTCCCAGTAACACTTCCCTCCACTGCAAAATTACAGGTATGCTCCACCGCCTTTTGCACCCCAGGGTAGAGGAGAGAACATAAAGTCCAAAACTACCTTTGCTTTTGTGTTGCTGTTATTGTAAAGACACCCATATTATGGTTCGTGGATTTCTGGCCAGCATGAAGATCATATGCTGTCAGGCCTACAAAGAAAGAAAGAAAGATTTCTTTAGGTTGCCTTAAAATTTAAGAACAGGCCACTGCTGAAGAAAGAGTCCATTAGGGTGACAGTCTGAAGGGCTGCTTTCATACCCCTCGTTACAATACAAATCGGTTTAGCTGTTATTAAGGGTTCTATTTCATCTGTCTCCCTTCTAATTTTGATCACTTGATTACATTTTATGACACTGAAAATATACGAGTGGTGTGCTTCTACTCCATAACCATCCCAGCACCTCTATAAAGTACAATTGTTTTGATGTCATTGCTTGCTTCATTTTGGTATGAATTTATAGTTTTCAAATAGTCTAGTCTTCCGTTAGAAATTATGTGCTTTAACCTTATATTTGTAGGCTGACTCACTCTGTATTAAACCAAAATTGACTGCGTCAAATGGATCATTTGAGCCAATAAGTTTGTAAGGCATTAGGGAGCAACAGCAGTATAGAAAGTTTTCTCATGTAACAAAGGAGAGCACAAGCTGGTTTTAAAATCACATCTATTTACCATTTTTTAGTTGGTTCAGATATAAAGTTAAGATGCAACAGTATTTGTATCACCTGAGATACAACATGGAATACAATATTCTGTGGTTTGCATGTCATCCTTTTTACCACCACAAGCCAATGTTTTAAATAACTATTTTAAATTAAAGTCTCTTTGGTCTGCCAAGAGAGGAAAATGAACAGCACTTCATACACGCCTTCCAGTAATCCTGATGGAATATAAATGTTAGCTTATTAAAGTAAATGCCACTTACTAAATATCCACAAATACTAGATATCCCAGAGTGACTGCTACATTGGTTTAAATGCTTCAAAATGCTAACACAATTTTTTTACAAATTGAATAATGTGATAGTCACAAAGTATCGCAACTTAACGAGCAAAGCTCTCCTTTCTCACAAATGCAATCTGGCATGCTGAAGTGTAACTAAGTCTCGTGAAGTTTTATTAATTACATCAAAAGCATGTGATTTGACCTCGTAACTGTGGTTATTTTAAGAAGAGAGAGACAACCGCTGTGAAAGCACACATCTTATGCGCTCCCAGCTTTTCTTGTTCCATTAGAAAGCTCCTGTATCTCCCCTGGGACGGCCCTGGCAGCGGATACAAACAGCACAAACCAGCAGGAGTATGCAAAGAACAGGTGCTCCGGCTTATTGCAGCTGCGGTGCATGTGGAGGGGGGAAAAAAAAAGCGATTGCTTTTGCTCGCCGTCTCTGCAATAGCTATCTACCTGCAGATGTTTCATTTCTCTCTCATGCTGCACCTTTAAAAGCGGATCTTGTCCGATGTCACACTCTCTCTCAGTCAAACCTCTAGTAAGGCTCGTTCTGGAAGAGACATGGCCTAAAGCACTTTTGCGATTAGACATACAGTCCAGCATATAGTACATTTAATCAAAGATGTTCACGGCAAAAGGAAATATATAAATGTAAATGTTGCTTAGGCAGCGATTGAAGAGAGTCAAAAGCCACAGAATCCTACTCTAATCATAGTATTGCTATGCTAACGCAGCACTCTAACACGATGGGAAAACACACACTTTACGCTCTCTCACTTGCACAAAAATACAGATTAGTGGTGAAGATAACAATAACATATATAATTAACACCAGCTTTGACTGGACGTTTTTTGGTAACGCATTGTTCTCCATCTGTATTGTGTTCTCTCTCCTTCCTTTCCTTTTTCTGCTTTCCATGTGCCCTGCCTGCTTAGGCTGAAGCCCCTCAGGAAAGGGGCTTTCCACCCATCAGTGTTCACCCAGCACCAGGGACAAAGGGATTCAGCTCCGGTTTGTCCTTGTGTATTACCACAACAAACATATGCAAGGAGAACGATACCAATTGCGGGAAGGAATCTGTGAAAACACGTACTTTACATACAACTGCGATAGCCTCCGAATAGTAGGCAAGTCATGAGATCGCCACGTGCTGTTGTTCAAATCATACGTAATAGTTGGCATCCCAAGACAACAGCATCTACAGGTACAACTGCCCACACATAAGCCCTTAAGGTCACTTCTTCATGTAAGCTGCTTCTGACATGTGCCACAACAGTGTTTTGTAGACCACCTGCTTGCGCCCGAAGGGTACGTTTTAATGACCCTTATCACAAGAAGAGACAAAGTCAACGCCCGAGTCCTGAATCTTGCTGATCGCCTCCCCGCCTGTGTCGCCAGCCCGAGCGCTTGCCAGCGTATTACACAAAATCGCATGAGTATAAAATTGCAATGAGGCCAGAATCAAACGCTCATTAAAACCGCATTGCTGACCTTTTAAAATGGCAACATAGAATTGCTGTGGCTAAAGAAACTGTAAGGGGACGATAGAATTGCATTAGAACTTTTTCAATCTATGCTCACAGTTAGCCACATCTCTCTTCTGCTAAATAAACACAAATTGAAATAACGTGATGCCAGTCAGTAGAGGTAGAACAACGTAATCGAGTCAAAGGAGACCTAGACATACCGTTCAAGATATTTAAGAGTTTCTGCCTTCTAAAATTCAGACCTTGAACAAAAATTCATGCACAATTGTGCACCCACTTTCTGTGGTCGATTACAATCATTTCATGTGAAAACTGAGCACTGCCGACACAAATGTCCAGCTGGAGTCACGGAGCCAGCTTCTTGAAGGCAAAACATCTCCTTCAGTTCATAACGTAGTGGGAGAAAAGACAAGAAAGCCGCTAAATGTCCCCATTAGGAATGGCTGTGACACACAGGGTTGTGTCACTGGTATGGAGCTAATATAGCTGACACTGCAGTGGCTAATACAAAATGACCTCAGTCCCACGGCTACCTTAAAAGACACAGGCTGGTAGGCAACCAGCTCAAACATCAACGATGTTTTCCACTCCTTTCTCCTAAGTATTAGCAGCCGCTGAGGTTCTTAGGAATTTGAGTCCAAAATAGCGATTTGTGCAGGTAGGAGGTGTGGGTACATGGCTGCACCATGCCGACGTGGCGACCACACTCGCAGAGCCACACGGGTAACTGCAGATACATCTTCTCACACAGCCCTCAGCTCTGGAAAATCAGGACGTTTCTTGTGTTATATTCTTATTTCCGTGTGTGCACGTATGCCTGTAATAACCCGCAAACCCCTCTGTCTGGGTGAATTGTTAGTAACATGTAAAAGGGAAATACTCATTTGTGTCTCTAAAGCTCCAGCAAATTTTGACCAAGTTCAGAACGGGTGCCAATTTAGGGCTGAATATAAACTAATGAGACATAAAAATGTCCCCTTGGTAATTCTTTTACAATGCAGCAGGGGGCCATTGCTTCTCTGCCAGCTCCTCTTATTAAATGTCCATCAATGGGAAATTTGGAATATCCTTTAAGAGTGTTTTTTTAGGAAAACAGCTGAAACCGCTGAACTGTGCATCACTTCAAAACTCTTGCTAATACCACAGTTCATATAACTTAGTTTTTCAAAATCATCTTTTCAGTTTGGGGTTTCAGATTTTTTTCCCCACTTCCTGAGGCATGTTATATACTTGTTTATAAAATCTTTAGGAGCACAGAATAATTTGTTCTCCTGCCCAGTGCCTCCCAAGTTTTTTGGGAACAGCAGGATTTCTTTAATGCTTCTTATTCAATTTCCCTACTTTCTCATTTAAGTCTAGAAAAGCAACTTCTATTCCGCACCCCTCTTAGCAGATTGTAGTAAAAGAGGAGAGAGGGGGGAAAAAAAAACCCCACTAAAGCTCTGACAGATGGTACCCAGCGTTTGACTCATGCTGGGCTCAGCAGGACCTATAGTTTAGAAGGTTAGGACTGTCAAAAAGACTCTGCTTATCAAGTGAATAACAAAGTGTGGACTGCCAGGCTGTTTCCTATAGAAAACTTGTATTTTACTTGTAATTCTCAGCTATCTTTCTGGTGCTTCCGAAACTTTTGAGGAGCAGATGCATGCTTTTCTATTTAAGAAACAACTTGGAAGCTGACATCCCGGGAGCAGCCGGTGGCTCAGTAGGCCAGACTCTAGGAAGTTGTGCCCCCGTGCTAGTGTCAGCGCCACGGTTTGGGGACCTCAGAGGGGATTTGAGAGCAAGGAGAGCACTCTTCCTCTCCATTTGCCTTCTTTTGCAGCCAGTGAAAAATTAATCTTCTCTTAGATTACTGCCCCAGTTTTGCTTTAGCAAAGTAACGGTGCTAAACTGTGAGGAAAGGCAGAAAGGTCTGAGCATAAAGCAGCGTTTACCAGGCTTTTCTTTTAAAGTCATTTCCAAGCTCACATCAGTCAGCATCTATCCCAGTACAGAAGTACCTAAAGTGACTGCAAATGTTAGTGAGCAGACCTGAAAGCAATATTGAAGTCTGGAGAAATACAAATAAATGGTTAACAGCTTGTACCCATGTTTACTGGTAAGTCTGGACTTTTAAATTCGGGGCAGGGGGGGAGGGGGGGAGTTTGCTGGTAAATGTAGCATTACTGTGAATATGTGGCAGGCACTGTGATTAATCATTGCTATAGCACTGTAAATATTCTTAATGCTTTCTTCCCGAAAATAATGTCAATTCATTTGTTAAACAAGAACATTGTTTTAGTCATAAAGTAAACTGGTACCAACAGTTAGCAGCTGCTCTTCAGCAGTTAGAATTAATGAGATAGCAATTATATAGCAAAATACAACCTTTTTATTGCCAAAACTCAAGCCTCTGTCACTGCCTCGTTTGCTTTTTATTCAGAACTATGAAAAATGAAACAACTTAGTTAAGTCTGGAAGTTTACAGAATATAATTAGTTCAATGTGGATTCATTGCTATGTTTGGATTCAAGGTTGTTTAATAAAAGACTTAAAACTAGTTTGGTACTGAATGGGGAAGGGGGAGGAATCACTCCTGGTTTACGGTGAAACAGTCACAGACACACAGAGCAGTGGGACTACACACAGATTCTTAATTTTGGTTACTCTACTGCCAGATAACCTGCAGCAGAACAAGTGTGTGATCAAAAATTCTCTCATTATAATTACTTATTAATTAATATCACATTGATTTTAAGGTTAAGGCATAGCCAATGTGATGCTCGGGGCATTTTGTATGAGGCAGTCTGTGTTTCAGGATGTTTTTACCTGGTTTGTGTATTAAAAACTTGCTTTGAGTAAGGCAGTGAAAAATGAGGATCATTCTTTCATTCTTCTTTGAATCTTCACTGTAGAGTAAAAATTCTGGCCTGAAATGTGGCTAATTTATTTAAATGCTAATTTATTTAAACACACACACACACAAAAGGGAGGGGGGAATAGGCTGAGTGTACAACCTGTTGCTTTTCTCCCTACCTTATCTTGCCTGAGATCAGACTCCATTCCCCAATTCAAATGTCTGCTAACATATTATGTCGAGATCATAACAGGAAACTTATCTGTCCAAAAATTCAGTTTGATTTAGTTTTCATGCAGTTAAGTTATGAGCCTGAGTGAAGGAAATCATTAAGCAACATATTTCTGGAATGTATGTAAAAAAATGAACAGTGTTCTCACCCATCACTTCAGGGCATATGTGATACATCCTTGCAGAAGCTGTGATTCCCATCCCCTCATTCAGCACAAACCCAAGGACCTACGCAACCATCACAGGGAACAGGCAATTTTCCTTCTGTCACCTGACTGAAAATCCCTTAGGCTGTGTCGAATTGCTTTGTGCTCCGCAGGGCACAAGGAGCCCTGGCCCAGGAGCCATTTTCCTGCCCCTTCCCCTCTTCCAAAGCAGGTCCCAGTGAGGGACTTGAGGGAGAGTCAGGGCTCAGGGCAGGGACACACTGTCCAGCCCTGTGCTTACTTACCAGTTTTACCATTGAGTTTAATCCCGTGGACGTATACCTGAGTTAGTGATGAGGGATTCTCATGAGCTGTTCACCAAAAAGACTGAGCAACCTACAGACAAAGTAGTGTCTGTAGCAAAGATGTGATGAGGAACAGAGAGAAGACAAGCAGAGACACTGTCATGGACAGATACAGGAGGGAGCCTGGATTAAGTCTACAAATAAAACAAGAGCAGCACTAGCCACTCCATCTATACACAAATACCCAAATTTCCCTGTAAGCATCCATCACAAACTCAAAAATCAGTGTTTTAATAAAGGGCCACAAACACTATCAGTCTTAGAAAACGCATAGTCGTATTGACACTTGCATTTCAGTAACTGGAATACTGTTTTCAGCCAGGTATTAATATGCTTTATTCGCTTTCTTCTGAGACATGATTCAGTCACCAGTAGCCTATGATTCTTTATTGCCATGTATCTGTTGTAAATCTTTGGGAATCGCTCAGTTGCGAGCAGCAGAAACTTTGTCCTTGCCCTCCCCACATCTGCCTGGGGTGCAGCCCAGGGGACCTGAGCTACGAGTCAGGTATGTGCTTCCTAACAAAGAGAGCAGATGGGCTGGCCCAGGAACACCTACCGCTTCGTTCCTTTGAGAAAACTGTATCTATAAAATGTGGCCTTAAATAAATTCCATGAATGAGGTCCTGATACCAAAAAAATAAAACAAAAAAATTAATTATTAACCATGATCCTGGGGACTTGAACCTGCCCACTGGGTTGGGAGTTAATTTCATTAAAATCAGGACAGTTTCTTGCATGAGCTTGGGAAGTTTTGTCTCATGCCTAGTACAGAGCACGCTGTCCAAACCAGGTTGTCTGCTATTACATGGCACCTTTTTCAAAACAGGCTTCACACTGCCAACACAACAGAATAATTTCAGAATGTCTCAAAAAAAGGACAGTCAGATTTAACCACCGATCACTCTTTTCCAAGAGATAACTACAAGCCCTTTAGTACAAGCGTCACAGCATGTCATTTAAACATTTTTATTTATACCTTAATCAAAATAAACATGCAAATAGCTCCTATAAATTTTATCAAACAGACAGGAGAGGGAGCTCTCTCTTCATCCCACTAGATTATGAATGGATTTTGCTGAACTTATTAAAATCTAACCACATTTTTATTCTATATCACATGTGACTTCTTGTCATTCTTTTGTCCTGCGACCGTCTCCTCGTAACAAACAACTCTGTAACATGAAACATTCCCACGTACCACAACATTTTTCTGGGTGAATACAGTATGTACACTTTTAAGGCACTTTTAATTTTGGTATAGGAAAAAATGAGGATGTAATTCCTATTTACAAAATTCTGCTTCCCTACTTACTGATACGCATACAAACGCATACTCTGCATGTATGTGTGCATCCTAAGGATACTTGCATACTTTCCAACTTAAAATACCAAGCAAGTAATTTTTCCATTGTCACTATCCTTTACATGTTCCCAGATAATTTTGCATTTATCCTGAGACCTATCAGATCAACCTAAGAACGCTAGTAGATCCAATTGCATTTTTAGGATAAATCACTGAAATACCAAATTCAAAAGAAGCACATACAGGCAAACAAACCGCAGCTAAAATAAACCCAAGGCAAAAGAAAGTCGGAGTAATCTTAATGTCTGCACATTATCACTGTGTTCATTTGAAATCTTCGTATTGGAATATAGCCTTAATTCACATTCCAAAAACAAAATTGTGACAGCAGAGATGCTTGTATCAGCATCTGGATATAATTCTAAAAATCAAACTGTGAGTTACATCTGTCTCGTAAAGGCTACATAATAAGATTTACTTAATCCATTTGAAAGAAAAAAAAATGTTTTTGTCCCCCAATTTGTTGCGACATCTGAAAGTTCATGAGGTTACGACCCCTCTTTAAGAAAGCATCTTCTACCACCTGCAAATACCCTAGGAAAGCAGTTTGAAACAATAAAACACGTGCTAGTTAACCGTTACCAGGGAAACAGTTATGCTTCAGCAATGGGAGGTTTCAGCCCCACAGTGGCTTTGTCTAAAGAAGACATGGCCCAGCTGTTACCGAATAACCATTGTTGTAGATCATCGGGAAATAACAGTCAGCGCACCAGCTTAGCCCTATGGAAGTTTCTATTCTCCTCGCCGCCGGAGGTACATCTGAGCAAAATCACAGAAGAACAGGCATTTTATAACATAAATTGAAATAAAATAATAGTAAAGACACTAAAACCAACCCATCAGTAGTGACTCATCATTAAACGTGTACAAATCTATTGTCTTTCGCACTTTTAGGAGGGTGATTTTTCTAATGCAATAACCTCGCGTCGCTAGGTGGCAAATACCAGCTTTATTAATTAACTATACCATCAGAAAGTTTCAGAGCCTGAGGATGAAGTTATGCTTTGTGCTTACAAGTGAGTCAGAAGACAAAGACAATTTTTTGTCTTACATCAAAGGGATACAAAGGGATGCAGCAACAGCTTGGGCTCCCGCCTCATTATAATTCTTTTTTTCCAGAGACGCACAGTAGTTAATTTCATTGTTTTGAAACACAGCATCGCAGTTTTCTGTCCAAATTTTCCTTTCCCTTTAGAATGGAATTTGGCTGACTACACTCGTTAGTTTGTAGAAGAGACTGAATAATTTAACAGGGGTGTTCTGCAGGTTTTGTTACTTGGGTTTGGCCTGATTGCTTGTTTTAAACAGGGAGAGTCAAATCCTAGATCCCAGGCAGTCAGTGCAGAGCTCTCAGTAATGGCAATAGAAGCAAGGTTTCATTCTGGTATTTAGGAGAGTTTTTCCCTCTTATACATTTATTCATTTGCTCGCCCTACAAAAATGATTACCATCTATATTAAAAGTTGCAGTGAGATGATGCTGTGCTGAAGGGAACCATGGAGCAGGTACGATGCCCCTCCATTAATTGTGCAAAGCCTCCCCAGCAGCTGTCAGAAGGGGCAGCACACGTACAGGGAGGGAACGGATAGGACAAGCGAATAGGCTGAACGCAAAGAAGAAACACGTAAAAGTGGCAGTGAAACCGAGATGTTCTGTAACCTCAATTTCTTTTTACAAAATGCAAGCTGATTTCTCTGATACTGAAGGGTGTGGTGAGGGGAAAACGTGGCGCGCTGTGTTCATCTCCACTTTCCTAGGGCTCTGCTAACATTATAAAAAATTATGAGATGAGTTGTTCTCTAGAAAGAACCTTTTCAAGCTCTCCTGATAATCTGCTTAGCAAGGACACAAGCTGTTTTTCATTTGTTTATACTGTAAAAGCAGTCACTGTGAGTCACACCTTATGGAGAATTTTTTGCACGGATTTTTCAAGAATTTGGTACAAATCATCCTTTCACTTCCAAAAGACAAAGGGAAATAAGTAGTGGTCTTTAGTCTCCTTCTAAAGCACATTAAAGATTTTTCATAGCAAAAGACACCAAAGATCTGTTCCTCATCCTTCAAATTCTTTGGATCACTTAGCATTGGCAAAAACAAATCTGTTCAAATGAAAGCTCCGCACCAGAACTGAGTAAATTAATCTGAGGGGTTTACAGCCTCCTTTGCTGCTCACAAAAAGAGCATTAAAGTAGGTTAAAGCAGGGGTTTTTTCTTTTCCATTTCTTGTGCTTGCTGTTTGGAATTAGCTTAAGTGTTGGAAACTATACAGTCCACGATTAATCTCCTCTCATTTGTTTGTGTTTTTTGCATTTTTTTCAAACACCCGCACAGTACAAGTCTATTCATAATCTGTGCCTCAAAGAATGCACAATTTAAATGTAAAAAATGCACAACAAGACATAACAAGTGGGAGAGTCATAAACGAGGCAAGAATTACCCCAGCTGAAGGGGAGAGAAGGTTAATACCAAAGAACCTCACTGCAGCTGCAGCAGTCCAGGGGTGGAGATGACGGCTGGAGGAGACTCTCAAAATTTTCTCTCCTTTCTTTCCCACCACCACCGTGTAGACAAAAAAAGGGCAGAGAGAAAAGCTTACAGAAAAGAAATCCCTGCCATTTGATTACAACCAGAATGTATGTTGAGAAGGAAAGGGGAAAATTACAGTTGCTCTAGTAGAGACAAAAAAAAAAGTAGCAGAGTCAGGGGCAAGAAGAACCCGTTCACAGAAATTTCAGGGAAAAGTGGTGTTCTCCGTTTCAGCTAGACTGAGTCCCAGGTGATTGTGAGCATCCGAAATACAGCCTTTGGAAGACAGGGATCCACACAGACTGTAAATGTAGAATATATTGGAACCAAACAATAGTTTAATTATTATCAAGGTCGTTATCTAGGCTTCTTGAAAACTTCTAAGGAGTTACATCTGGTCTTTCAACAGCAGAACCTTCTTCAGCATCTCATATGAAATTCAGTTTAAAATATTGCATGGACTAATAGAAAGAAAATCTTTCTCTCTCTTCTTCCACCTGGATAAAAGTCGCAGACTGGGAAATCTCTGCAGGCAAATGTGATGTCTGTATAGCAATCTCACAATTACCTGTAGAGATTCTACAATCTGGCATCTTCATACACAGTAATTATAAAGTATACAGTTCTTCATCTTCTGCACCTCTGCTGAGTTGAGCTGAATTCAATCCAAATTGCCTAAATAGAATGTAGCTGACTGTAAGGTTTTTTTCCTTAATAATTTTCATGAGCCAAAAGTTGAAAACAAAAGCATAAAAAGTACATAAATTAACCTACTGGACACTGGAAAACTATAGTTAATGTCTGTATACTGAGGGGCAAAGTTATTATAGATTATATTTCAACTATGAGGGCTTAATACCCCGTTAATACGCTACACCTACCGTTAACTGAGCCTGAATCACAACTGGGTTTTCATGGGTGATTAGTTCATGCAGTGCTGGATGAGTTCAGCTTGTTTAAAATGATGATGCTTTGAAAAGCTTTGAAGAGTTCTAATATCAACCTTTGGACACAGCAGCAGCAAGAATAAGTCACTTTGAAGAAACATCTCTTTTTCAGATAAGAAAAGATCTAGCAATGCAGGCCTTTGTGAATGGAAAAAAGTAACATTTTTCTTCACTTAAATTATTCCTATAATTATCTGATATTTAGGAAGTTTTAGCTCATCTTACTTGAATGGCATTCCACAGATTGACAGTTGGACAAATATTTATTAGGGCTCAGGAAGGCAGCAACTCTTGAATGTTTGAAACATCAAGGTGTCAATTCCTAAAAGTTTATGTGTGCACAGAAATAATCCTATCCTTACACACGGCCTTATTTTCATCACCGCTCTCAGCAAGGCGGTGACACTGTGAACTACACAGTATAGCAACAGCAGGGATGTGCAGTTTTAACAGGACGATACGGATGATGCAAATAAAGCTCATGAGAAGCTGACCGCACACATACGCTCTCAGTGCTTCGGAGTTAACGTAACATTAAAGTGAATGGGCCCGGTTCACTTCCCAGTGACTGGGTACGAGAATTTATGCCTACAGAATTCAGAAGATAGACCTCTGGAAAATTCATTCCACCTGAAAAAAACATATATAAAAGCTGGATAGGAGGACAACATGGCATGAAATGACATCGATGGTGATGCTGAGCTGTTCATGCAAGAAGACAGAGGCAAGCAGGATCACAATTTTTATCTGGGTTGCAAGTTTGATAAAAGACTTCGATCTTCCCAGTTAATGCTATGCTAGAGGACTCTTATACAACACTTGGCACTTTGAAGACCCATTGTATCCACTTGCAATCCTGCTGAGAAGTCAAATATCTACCTGGGCTGTAAGGATGTCCCGTAGGTTTCACCTCAGCTACTACAGGCATCAGGGAAGCCAAACTGCCTCTTTCTCGCATCTTGCTGCTTTGCTACTAGAACCAGGGGAAGGGAGCAGCAGAGAAGACATCGGTGTTTTTAAGTGCAAGAGTGCTATCCCAGGAGGTGGGCACATACAGCAAATATTACTTAGGTAGAACATGCAAGAGCATGACATCGAGGCAGGGAAAAGGAATGGTTCGAGTTCTCATTGCGAAATGAGAAAAAAACCCCACCAAAATTCAGCAGCTGTGCTCCACCCCTTACTGAAAAGGATCAGTTGGGTGTTTTTTAATTCCAAAGTGGTTCCGACACCTTTTTTATTACTTCCTCATTTTACATCTCCTCTCTTCTCCCTATTTACGAGATATATGCTTAGTCTGCACAGCAGCCTTGCTATATGGCTTTCCAGTTCCCAGCACTTCCCAGCAAACCACTATTCTTCCAGTAGAGTTACCACTTTTATTCTAGATTTGAATGTATGTAAGACTGAAATAAATGTATGAGTTTAATCTAGTCTTCCCAAACAAGTGTTAATTGACAAACGATCAGGGCAAGCATGTGCAACTACCAAGATTATGGCTGATAATTGTGCATGCAGGTACAACTGGCATGTCAGCATCTGCAAATAAAAATTGTGGTGATATCCTAGAATAACTCAAAACAATGGCAAAGCCCCATTCATTTCAATATCATGATTGTTTCAACACAAGCCTTAAATATTACTGCTGGGACTGGAGGCAGAATTGCAATTGGAACCAACATATTTTCCCCAATCAGACCCTTATAAATTATCCTTACTTTTATTAAAGCCCACTTGTTTTTGTCTACTGTGTCTTCACAGAGACTGTTTTAATAAGCCATAAAATGTGCTGTGCAATAAAAATATCAGTTCCCTTGTATGATTTTCAAAAAATTTATCTGACTGTTCCACTCTAATTTAAATCCATCTTCAATTACTCAGCCCAAGCCCTGCAAAGATATCAATATGGTGCCATACATTTCCAAAAAAGCTGTTGATGAATAATATGCAATCTGCCCATCCATTTAGATTCATAAAGAAATGCATCAAAGAGAAGCTATGCTGGCAAATCCAGCCCTGAGAAAGAAATCAAAGCTTCATCCCAAAAACCGACTCAAATTGATGCTAGAAACACTCTAGGCTAATCTAAAATTTTACCCCCTTGACTATTCTTGTATGAATTTTTTTGCTACTCTTCTGATTAAGAGGCTCTTTTGCTTCATCTTGTATGTTTTAAGTTGCTGACATCATTCTAAATATTTCTTATCTTGTCATACTGCCAGAATTACCTATGCTTTCACACCTCCATCTTCAGAATGCTGCCACTGTATTAACTAAAATATCATGCATGAAAGAGAAAAGCACATTTTTCTGCAAGTTTCAAGATCTTATCAGAAAACGGGAGTAATTACGCCAATGCCAATAATGTGCACTTATTATTTTTTGGATAAAACCTGGGCCCCAGTGAAATCAATACAAGTTTTCGCATTATTCTCTGTGGGATTCCTCCAGAAGCCTTTCATCCTTACTCTAATGACCTATTTCCATCTACCTATTTATTAGCAAGTATTTTTAAACAAGACATAAAAATTTGTCAGCCAGCACTAAAGGTTGGAAGCTAATTTGAATCCATCATACCAGAATAGTGGAAAATTAAATAGCACATACTAAAGAATCCCTTTTCACAAAAAAAGAAAGTTCTTAAACACTTGCCACCAGTGAGGGTAACATGCAAACTGGTAACACAACTCTCCTGCAGCTGCACCAAGTCAATGTGATGGCTGCCACCAACTGCTAGGGGTCTCTTTTGCTGTAGGGGTGCCCAGCTTTCAAATACTGACCTAACACTCTAGCCTTAGTTTATTTATCGATTTATCAATTTATAATATTATTTATAGTTTATCAACTTTTTAAAAAAAAGTCTGAGTCTTTACTTTTTGCAACACGTGGAACTGAAGCACCACCTACTATTTATCCAATGCTGAATGTAAGCGAAACTTTCATTATGTCTGAACTTTCCATTAGACATTTTCACTACAAATTACAGTATGAAAAATATTGAGGCTTGATTGTTTGATCTTTGAGCTGGAAGTTCTAAACTCTTTTTTTAATCAGTTTTACACTCATTTCATAATCTTATTACAGCCACATAAAAAAAAAAAAACCGAGAAAAAGAAACAGCTATGTCAAAAGATCATGAAGTTTGAAGACTCAAGCAATGAAAAATTAGAAAGTGCCAGAATTAAGGTTGCCTGCATGCGGTTTTTCTGTCCCTTCTGTGCCTTTGGAGAGCAAGACAGATTTTAAATTCCAGGACTACACACGTTAGAGCAAGATTAACGTTCTTTTACCATAAGGCTTTTATGCATCATAAAAAAGTGAAAGGTAGTGCAAATCCTTCAGAAACCTGGAACATCTTCTCACTCATAGAGAAGCTAGGAGGGAGCATATGGAAAATGCATGTTTACCCTACAAAATACGTCTAACCTATGCAGGTCACTTCTGTGCCTAACATTAATCGATATCTATTTACACCATGTTGTAAAGCTTGCCTGAATTCCTGTCTAGAAATGGCCTCCTCCTTGCTCCTTTGGAGCCTCTCCTTTCCCAGAAGTTCTCCAAATATACCTTTGGATTCCTAAATGGCTCAAATTAAAAAAATCGCAATCTAACAGCCATCCTCCATCCACCGCTGTTTGACTATGACTTCAGTGTCACGTCAAAATTGCATTTGCATGATAGCTAGCACTGCATACAGGGATGGCAGCAAGAAAAAGGTGCAGGCCAAAAATGACTGAGCAAGAAGAGGAGTTACAAGAATTTACCTCACATGGTTTTAACCCTTTTGTCACCAACGGGAAACAGTTTAAGTACTGTTAAGTACTCCGAATTCTCAGGAGTGTTGTGTTTAGTAGCCTCCCATGCAAGAATCAACAGAAGAGATACGCTTTCTGTCTCTTGTGCCTTCTCCTTTAGCCACAAGTTTTCCTCCACTTTCACAGATATACAACAGATGAGAAAGTCTGGTCATGTCTGTATTCGTCTGGAGCTTTGTTTGGGACTTTCTGTATCACCTGATGCCTTCTTTTGTCCAGCAAATACTGTTGAACTGGCTGAGCAAACATAATCAGACCACCTGCCAAGCCTGCCTCTGGTTTGTTCCAGCAGAAGGCTGGTTTTTCTGAGGATTTTCTGAGTCGTTCTCCTGCCAGTATGCTCCAAAGTTGCACTATGCACAGGATTTCTCCCAGAGAAAAATCAAAAGCTTTACATCAGTGATGGTACAGGCTGTATTCTGTGGGCCTCACGGTTTTAATACGCAAGGTAAGGAGAGCGGTCCAACCTTGCAAGAACATCTGATCCAAATACACACCAGAGAGCTCGTGCAGGGTAAAGATTTCACCAGGAATTTCACTGCGAATTGCCTGTGGCCCTGCAGTCTGTCCCTCTGTCAGCTGGAGGCTTCCTGCCTCTCCATCGCACCGCAGAGGAGCGGCCCCAGAGGACCCCATGGAGCGGCCATGGCATGCAGACATGGTGTCAGGCTGCCGCTGTTACAGCCGGCCTGCAGCCCTCCTAATGCAGAGCGCAATGCAGCCCCCCCATGACACGTTGGGGGTAGGATGATGCTAGTTTTCTTTAAGATACTGCAAGCAGAATATTGCCCATAGAACCTGCAGGGAAAAAAAACAGTTGGCTCTCCTTGCTACAGTGTTCTGCTCTTGCAGCAAATAATGATGAAAAGTGAATGATCTTGCTTACCACCTCCTGTAGGTAAACAGCTCTACGAAACAAGCTTGTATTTTACTTCACCCTTCATAAAACTTTCTTGCAGCTTTTTTTCAGAACAATCTCTCAATATCTACATTTCTTCTTATAATTTCATCAAATGTCTGCATTACATCCAACTTCTTCTTTGATTCTTGTCTGTTCTTGTGTGCATTTTGTTTCTAAACATATGAAATTTACTGACAGAGCTCCTTAATGCCCAAACACAAAAGCAGAATTTGGTTATAGTTCTCTGCTCAGATGCGCTAACCTGGTTTGAAGTCACTGATCGGTAGAGAACAGAAGCAAAAAAGGAGGTAAGTGTAAGGAGCTGACGAAACACGCACAGCATTTTTAGATGCTTTACATAAATGGGTTTTGCTCAGCAGTTACAGAGTTCCCTTCCATTTGTATTTTATTGTATTCCCTATTATACAAGAGAAGCCAAAGTAGCAGAGGCTGAACCAGAAAGAACAAGTCTGCTTTATCAGTTTCCATGCAGATTGAGGCATGCCAAAAATCATGGAATAAACTAGGTCTCAGTTCAACAAATGGAGTTGCTTAATAATGCTTCTCTCAGAGAAGATGCGCAGAGACCCTAAACGTTTTAATGACAGATCTTCACAGTCCCAGGTGTTGTCTGTGGAATTATGCCATTTTTTCCTGTGTAGGACATTCAGAGAAGAAACTTAGCTGACATGAATCCACTTGCAGGCCTAACCCGGATGGCTGTGAATTGGCTTAATCTCAGCTGGCAACTGTGAGCAGTCAGTAACTCTCTCACAGTGGTATCTGGGATTATGCTAAACACAGCAATTTCTTTGCTCTAATGGATTAGTAGACCTGCATGGCACCTAAATTACAGAACCAAGAGATACTGTTGCACTACACAAAATCCAAACACACCATGCACACAAGATTAACCTCCTGGCTTCTTCAAAACATTAAGTACACTGAACTCCAGACCTTGCCTAGGTAACTCCTACCCTTCCCAGCTTCACTGTTGCAGCTTCCTGCAGCAGCAGAATAATTTGTTAACTGGGTTAACCAATTTTTCTGACATCGCATCTCATTTCAACCTCACTGAAAATGTTATTTGTAAAAAATACCTTCCGAAAACATTGGTCTAGCACTGAACTATAGGGCAGACGATAGCTTTTCGTTGTTTAATCCTTCACATCTGAGTTTTTGAGGATAAACAAAGTTCTGTGCCCAGACTTTTCACTTCATCCCTGTCTTGTCACAAGTTCAAAGATTAGTGTTTCACCATAACCACCACCTATGCTAAATTTTCCATTACCCAAAACAATTGCAATCGAATTTTCCTGCATTTATGACCTTGGTAATGTCCCAACTCAAGCCGCTCAGGATTCTTGTAACTTTTTCAAAGTTGAAGTGGACATGCTGAAGAGGAACAAATGGTGACCCACTCTTTCAAGAAACACAGCTATCATATCTATGTCCGTATTTATCTGGTACCAAGCATTATCGCAATGTGTGGAAAATGAGGTGTACAATCTACCTCCATGTAGTTCTCCTTTAGCTCTTACTTACCTTTAAAATGTAGTTAGAGATACCATTATAAATAAGCAAATTAAAGCAACATCTTCTGTCTCTAATTCAACCCCATTAATTTAAGAAATCATCACATTTTCATGATAAAGTCATCGCTGACTCTGGCTGGATATCAAAGATCGTTAGAGCTAGCTGGCTACCAAGTAATCAGACACAAATCCTGCTATGCTGAAGCAGATATTCAGTGTTACGGAAAGCAGAGACCCTCCTTGCTACCAAATGCCACTCACATTCTCCTAAACTGTCAAACAATCATGCCTGCTCTTTAGCCACAAGTATAATATTATTATTCACATTTGCAGGACTTGCAACTTAGTTTCTCACAGCCCAATCCAAAGATGCAGAAATCAATGCAAGATTCTGATGAACATTAGCCAGCTTATGGATACCCAGCAGAAAGGACTATTATATACTGCCAGCGCACATAAAATAGTTATATTCATTTCACTACAGGTTTACGGCCGAAAGCTCCAGATGGCCAATCCTTAGTGATATCTCCTGAAGTTTTATTTACATGTGAGATTCCGGGGAGCATCTGTACTCTGCCAAAAACTATTCATGTCACACTAAGGATCAAGGAACCTGATAAAAGATGGCTCACTCTGATGTACAGAAGCTGGTGCTCAGCAAAAAAAAAAAGCTATAACACAAGTTCTTTTTAGTCCTGCAAAATTTTAGAAGAAAATCATTCTGAGATAAAAGTGCACTATCTGAAACAGCCCTGGTGAAGCGATGCTATTCCTACCTCAGCAGCTGCTAACAAAAGTACTCTGATGTAAGAGTGTAGTTTGTTCATGATGTTTATCCAGACTCAGTTACCACTCTCATTAGTCACCATATGTCACCTGACATCATCTGTTTTCCCCTGGAAAATGTTCTTTAAATTCCCCTATCCACTGTAAGCATTTTTCTTCCACACTCAAAGTTCAAGTTAATGAAAATATCTTGATCACTGTGGGGCACAGATCGCAGAGTATTTTAACAGGCACACTTAGCAGACTGCATGGCATTTGTGCCATGGAAGCAGTAACACACTGACTTACCAGCTTAAATATGGATTGCAAAAAATGTTGTAGAATTTCTGAAGATCAGCATGTGCTCAAGTCATACACCTGCAGCTAAAGCTATGGACCAGTACCCTTAACAGCTGACAATAACAGACCATAATCTGAAGAGTCATTTCAGGTTCATTTTGCTGATTCTTACAGAGAATGTTCTTGGAGTTACTAGAATAAAAAACCAAAACATTCACTGGCTAAACACGGGTTTTGGTTAAATGTTTGAATACTGTTAAATCAGGCCTGATTTTCAGCCTTGAAATTCAGGAGACACTGATTTTAATTTTTAAAAAAGTGTAAATACATCTTAGAACCAATGTGCTGTGTGAGTAAGCATGAGACCGACTCTGAACCGGACAGAGGGGGAACAGTTGACAGATCAGAGACACAGGGGCAATGTTGATGCCTCAGCCTCTGTTGTGGCACATTACAGGGAGCTCTAACCTGCATCTCCACATCAGTGCATAACAGTTGAAACAGTGCTCTGCCCTGGCCATGCTGTCGTAAATTAACTCTATCCTGGCCAAAAACAGGGCACATGCACAGCTTTTCCTCCTCCAGCTCACCCCAGCAATGTGAGTGGGCACCAAACCTCTGCTGCTTAGACGTAGCCAGGGCACCTCTGCGGAGGAGAGCGACTTAATTAAATTAGTAGATGCAGTAAAACAGTCAGATGCATTCCAGATTATTTCTTTTTAGGCTTGTACCAGAAATAGAAAACCCAACTACCTCCAAATTCATTGACTGCATTCTTGCAAACAGAAGTAGGTAAAAGCAGAAATCTCAATCTCTGAGGGCTGTGATGACCACATTCTGCTTCTGGTGTGTGAGTTATTTGCCCTCAGTACAGTAAGATCTACAGCAAATGGGCAGACATACCTGGGACATACTCATCCAGTGGAAATACAGAGGCTAGCGATCAAGACTCCGGTCTGAAACCAGATTATTCCTTTCAAACATAGTGTTTTTTCTAGAAAATGTGTGATGTGATAGTAACGTTAGGTCTGTAGTTCTCATTGCCAAAATGCTGCACACAGAAAGCCCATACACGCTGGCTAACATTATAGTTTTTCTTGAATTTCACAACTCAAATACTGAATTTGCAGACTCGCCCTGCTGCAAGCCTACATAATTTCCTGCATTTCTGAGAAGCAGAACACACTTGCTGACTAACTTGTGTTAAACTATTCAACCAACAAACAACAGTTTTGAATGAAGAAAAACTTGTATAATGCTCTCCAGCAGAGCTACCTAGAGTGATTCTTGGTAATCTGTATTCTTAGTAATTCTTAGAAAAAAAAAAGGCATAAAATTCCTAAAAACCTGAGTGGTGCAATTAAGCCATTTTCTTTTCTTCCTAGTACACTGGCCTTGGTAAGCCTCAACATTTGAAGTTTAGAATGTAAAAGCAAAAGACATTAAATAGGGACACTGCAACTGAAAAAATTAGAACATAACCAAAACCACTGCAGAGTTTTTGATGTCGCAGATACTGCATCAGGAACTGATTGGATAATAATCAGTCACCATCAGTTCCTAATGCATTGCCTTCAGCATCTAAACAAGCATCTATGAGTTTCTAACGTGAATAGCTGCAATATTGCAATGACGAAGAGTGCGCTAAATGTCCACCTACCAAAAACTTGACAGCTCTCTCACAAAAACACAGTATTACCTCTAGAGGGAAATCTAAAGGTATTAGTGATGTTCAGTGGGACACTTCACTCCTTCCCAGATTAGGGCAGTGCAATTAGAACTGGATTGGGAGCTCAAAATCAAGGAAAAGAGGACTGTTCTTGCCCGATGTGGTTACCTCAACAATGTATTTCTCTTCATAAAAGATTTACAAGACATACCTAAAATATAAAGATAGTGATAATGACAGTAGTCACATATATTGTAACTTATTTCAAAGTACTGCAAAATTATTTACAATGTTTTGTTTATTATAATATATGCACAAAAAATATGGATACTGATTTATATGTACATATCTATGAAACCAAATGAAACAGCAGAGAGAGAGGAATCTTTTCTTCACTGATGAAACAGAAGCCACGCTGAACTGGAACACAGCAAAGGACAGCTTATAACATTCATGCACAACAATTCACTCAGGAACTGCATATCCAATTTTAATAGCGTATGACATGTGGGTAAGTAAAACGCCACTTGTAAAATCTTAATTTGACAGATCCTTGTGGCTCCTTGGGTTCTTGCATCTCCTAAAGTAATCTGAGCCTTGATTTAGACCTCACCTGAAGAACACTGCCCTCACCAACACAATTTCTATAAATACCATAATTTCTCAGCTGAGCATTGGCTCAGAGCAAAGCATCTGGACCCTCCAGTACATCCATGGATATGCTGGGGGTCTCATACCTCTGTTCTGAGCATATCTCATCCCATGTGAACTTGTGACCACCAATCTACAGCAGAAATCTGGATAAACCGAAGCAGGTAGATGTACAGCAGGATATCACAACTATCAGTGAAATTCCTTGTATTTATTGCTCAGAAAGATAACCTGGCAAATCTTATCTGTGTTCTGACAGAAAGAACATCACCTCCACATTTCTCTGAGGGGAAAGTGGATGCCTAAGAACTTAATGATGATACAACATAGTCAACTGACATTGTTTTATTCGTTATTCAGACCTGAAGCTCAAAAAGAAGTACAACCTCCCGGCTGTCTCTTCATGAGTTTTACCCATTTCTTCTACATAGAGATTAGTCTGGCCACAAACTTTGAATAAGAACAGGGACCTGGAACTCACATCCATCCCACAAATTGTAAGCATTTTTTTAACCAAAGGTGCATTTCATTATGTTACATTGGTAAGAAGCAAAATCTGTATTCAGATCCTCAATCCAGAATCCACGTATTCGGAGACGAGAGGTGCTGGCACAGGTCCACAGGTTAAATCCTCAGAGTGAACCATTCCACTGAGAAAGAAATTTGCATAGCACAAGAGCAGTCAAAAGGCGCCGCCGTACATGCAGAGACATGGAGCACCTTCTGAAAGGCAGGAAACATGGCTTGTGGCAAGAGTAATTTTAGGAGTAAGAGAAGAAACCTGAGTAAGCAGATGTTGTCTGCAAGGTCAGAAAGGTAAGTGCCAGTTTCACCACACTGCAGTTTATGCAGTGACACAGAACTTATTCCAGCCCCTCTGGGGAATCAACACCACCTGTGTTGGTTTGCATCTGTGATCAGATTAAACTGTGACCTACAATCTCCTCCCTTCATCCAGATCCCAGATTCCTGCACATGGACATCCACACTGTCTCCAGCTGGCACTAAGGTTCTGAGGGAACGGTGCAAAGGAAACCAAAGTAGTTTCTTGCCCTCTTCTTTCCCTTCCTGGCAAAAGATTTCAAGCCTACCAAGACTTAGAAACACTGGCCTTTCACTTATTTTTTCCCTATTGGCTATCTTTTTTAAAACACTTGTATTCAACAGGAAATACACCAAACATTTTTATGCATTACTTTACTTTTTTTGACCTTTTCTAGTGCCAAAAATGTATTGAACACATCAAGCATGAGTGAATGGCACAGTTCCACAGGCCAGACATACATAAAATGTGAGGAATAACTGCTACAGAAAGGAGCTAGCAATAAAAGGATTCAATAATGATTAGTAATAATTAATAGTTATAGATGCAAAGTATTTTATATGAGGGACAGAATGGGATGGGAAGGGAAGGCAAGGGAAGGGAAAGGAGAAGGGAGAGAGGAAAGGGGAGGGAAGAATGGGTCCCATTAGTTACGTTCATTAATTCCACAAGCTTATGCCTATTTCTGCAGGAGATACACTAACCTGGGCAGCTGGAAATGTGTGGACAAGGCAGCAGAAGTGATCCTACACCACACATATATGCAGAATTTTATGACAGACACTAGCCTAGGTGCTGTGGCAATTTTAGCCAGCTTCCCCCATGTCCCTACGCCAAAGAGCACAGATTTATTTGAGAGGTTAAAAAGAATTGAGGTCTCTGCAGTTAGCACTGCCTGCTGCCACTTGTGCTCTGATCTCATGGCATGTAGTTACAATCCTCTCTTCTCAAAGCCCAAGACTCTCATTTAGACAGAGGCAATGCCAGCCCTAACCAATAAGAGTACATCCTTCTCAGAAATTATTACAGCCATAAAGTACACAGATAGTTTTCTTAGTTTTCTTAGATCTGTAAGAGCCATTTTACTTTTAATTTTCTTTACTCAATCTTCAACAAAACTTTTTTTAAACAGGTCTTAACCTTAAGTTTTGCTAAATGTGAATGCACTCTGTGAACTTAACTTTGTGGCTGGATAGGGATGAAGGGAGTGGGGGAGGGAGAGGAAGAGAGAGGAAGAGAGAGCTCTTACAATAAAAGCTGCAAAACTTATTACTCCTTTCAGGTTTTACTTTCATTTACTAGGCTTCAAGGTGACTATATCCCTTGACAGTAGTTCTGAAGTGCTCTGAAACCTAGTGCTTTTGGGCCTGCAAGGCATATCAAGTTACCTGTGCAGTGCAGCATGCAGTTATTTAGACTTCCCAGTACTGGGGAGAGGGACTGGCAGATCTGAGCCTTCACTTTGGACCCAATTAACCACCAAGGAATTAGCATGATATTATAGGTATCTTCAGATCTGGGTCAGCCTAAACTGAAATGCCGTGAGAGAGCAAATGGGTGGGAAGACTGAAGGGAGCTGATGTCATTGAGCTCACACTGTAATCTAATTCTAGATTGTTTAGGCCTCCCATCTCTCATCCTCTTCTTCTCTTCCTGTTTCTAGGAAAGAAAATAGCCTCCACCCTGCTAATGATCCCTCAGGGGAGGCAGCGTCAAGAGGCAACCCTTGCTGCAGCAGAGAAAAGCCACGGCTGCTGCTGCTGTTGCAGCACACAGCATCAGGCTACAAGTATCCACAGCCTACAAACATCAACAAATCTCAGTGGGTGAGGAAGGAAGCCTCCCCCCACGGGAGCTCAGCTGATTCAGGGAGGGAGGGGAACAGCTTTTCAGTGAAAACATACCACTGAGCTTCCCAGAACCCCAATAATGTCTATGCATTCTCCAGAGAGGATTTGCAGAAAGACGGGAACAAACATACTCAGGAAGATGCATAGTTGGAAATGTCATTTGAACATGACATTTCACAGTGAAAACATAGGGCAGAGGGCTCAAGAAGCTCTTGCTCCACATTCTCACCAGCAGGCAGAGATGGGTTCCTCTCATTTTGCTTTTTTGTAACTTCTTTGCCTCCCTCCTCCCTGCTGAATGGTTAAGTACAGCTTCTGAGCTCCCTCACCGAAGCCACTGGGAACAGGTAAGGAGTCAAAAAGGCACCGTTTGCTCTTCTTCCATGATTTTTTTTCTCTCCTTTCACACTTCTATCCCAGTTCACTGTCTAATCAGCCTGACAGCCATAAAAAAATGGCATTATTTCTCCTCACTTACCTTCTTCTCACTGCCAAGAGAGTATCCAGTAATTCTTGCCCTGGGAAACCTTTGTCATCTCAGAGGGAAAGCAACCTTTCCACTACCTGCTCCCACTCCCCGATTCAGCCTCTGCCAGAGGACAGTGTGCAAATGTGATGTTCCACCAGGTTTGTTAACCACAGAGCACCACATTCATTTATGACCTGGGAGAAAAATGAAGAGGGAAGAAGGAGGAAGCATTTGATAAGCCAGTAATTAAACACTAACATGTTGAATCTCCCGCTCTGCTCTCACTGCTTTTGAAGGCAATAAAATCCACGCTGGCATTTCCTAGGAATCTGTGTACATACAAAAATTATCTGAGGCAGGCATTCCCTACAATAAAAATTATTGTAGTGGTGTCAGACCAAAGATCCATCTGATTCACCTGGCAGTAACTAAAACAAGGTGCAAGAACAAGGTAAACACGGTGGTGGTACTTTCCCAAATGCTCTTCCAGGCTCCAACAATCTGTGGCTCATGAACTCCCCAAGACATACGTTCCCATGCATCCCTAACAAATTTATTGTTCATGAACCTGTGCTATATCCCCTTGAACCCACGTACGCTGTACCATCCATAATCCCAGAGGCAAGAAGCTCCACAGTTTAACTACACATAATAATGAAGAAACACTTCTTTTCGTACCTCTGCTCAGTAGAGCTTCCTTCAAACTTTACCTTGTTTGAAAATCTGGCAGCTGAGTATGCATATGAAAAAGAGTGGTTGTTCCTAAAAATTTGTGTAAATTATACCACACTATTCCACAATTCCTGCT
>NW_009258379.1:497907-516236 GCF_000687185.1 Egretta garzetta
GCTGGAAATGGGAGAAAGAACTAAGAAACAAACAACAAAAAATAGGGGGGAAAAAAAAGCCTAGGCAATGAGGAAAGAAAAGAAGATGAGTGTGGTGAAATAAGTCATTGTATCAAGAAAGAGAATCTGTAACTCCTACTTTAAGGACACAAAGAAGTCTTCCAGAGAAGTTTACACATCTTTTGAATTTCTGCCCAAGTATCTCGGTAAGTAGAAAGATGTTTTAAATGACAGGCCCCCCTCTCTCCTGACTGCATACTTGGAGATGTTTAGATGCCATATTTATTCCATCAGGCTCATGAAATAAGTTACACCCAAGAAATGTGCTCGAGAGATGCCCATTTCGGACAGCAGGGTATGAGTAACTAGCAGGGAGGTCTACGGTCTCCCCAGTTTTGGTTAATCCACCTCCCACTTGGACCATATCTCAGCACAGACAGGGAAGGCACACAAAGCTGTCCACCCTTTTAGATGACTCTACAGTCCTGATGGAGCAACAGCTTGGGGCACACGCTGCAGTTAGCCACCCACACACATAGGTTAATGCACTTTTTGATGATTCATAAACCCAGATCTAACAGCAGAATCAAGCCTTTTGTTCATTATTTTGGAATGAAACATCGGCTAACATTTTTTACAGATGACTGTCAAGGCAAAATCCTGGACCGAAGAGTCCTGCTTATCTAAAACGATTTTCAACTACACCCTTTAAGGCAAAGCCATGTCTATTAAAAGAAATAAAGAAAATCCCAGAATCATAATCCTGGAACATTCAGCTGTGTACTGTACTCCGTGAAGTCCATTATGTCTAGATGTTGCAGGGATCCTCTGTAGAGCAAATGCTATTACTGTGCTACATAATCCCTACTCACTGTGGACTAGTTAAAGATGGATTTGTATAGTCTTAACTGCAAATTCTTCTGCTTTTGGGTGTTCTTGCTGAGTCTTTAATAACATAGCTTTGAAGTTTAATTACTCTCTTAACAGTTGCAACCCTTATACGTGCGATACATACAAGATGAGTAGCAAGCTTGTAAAGTAGGAGTTAACTTTAATCAACACGGGAAAACATGAGGAAAGTTTTATTCATCAATAGCTTTGACAAAATTAACTTTAGTGTCATGCACATCAAGTCCAATTTTCAAATCACTGGAGATCTGCCCCCTCGCTCTTTCCAGCAAATTCTATTCAATCACTAATTATGAAAGAGAGGAAGAGTTGCCAATCAAAGCGGCCAGGGGGGGCGGCGGGCAAGAAGATTCACAACTGCCAGTTAACTTTACTACTAATATAATGGAAAAAACATGTGCAGAGCAGCCACGCAGAAGACGACTGCCCACAACGTTTTGAAGAAAGAGTTACATCAGAAAAGAAGATGGCCACAGAAGATTACATTGGCACACAGCTCAACTAATCTAATGCACAGAGCTAGGATGAGAGAGACTGTGGACACAGAAAAACTGCTGTGACATAAAGATATATTGCCACATCCCTGTTTTTAGAGAAAGGGGAAAGATTAACTACCTATGTGTCAGCTAACAGAGGACAGATCTTTACGAGGGAAGCATTTCCAGAATATTTTATATGATCGATCATTTTCTTTGACCTCCCCACAATAACCGCAATACCCTCTGAGCTCTACTGCTTGTATTTGCAAAAGGAACACAAAGGAAGACACTGGAAATGCAGATCCAATTACCAATCTCCTTTTCTATCTTTACTGTCATTTCCCTGATGACATAATCACAGTTTTAGGTAATAACATACATAGAAAAATATGGGTACATGGAAGTACAGCCCCTTTGCACAGTTGGCAATGCGGAGTGTAAACATATTGTGGCATACACCTCAGGTAGTCAAAAATAAATACAAAAATATACATTTATACTCCGGTTCTGCAACTGCATTTTCTCAGGCACCCACCTGTATTCAGAAAGCATCATTTGCACAGTAAGTACGCATTAGGAAACAGGACTACACGAGTTATTTTCTCTACAATACTTAGTAAGATAAAGGAAATAGATTTTAAACATAGGGCACAGGAGGAGGTACTGACAGATGGAGACACAGGTCGCAGCACTTTTTTGTTTTCAGTAGCGGGTTCAGGAGTGTTATTCCATGTCAGAGAAGGGATGGTTACTGGCTCCTAGATGGTTACTTGGCCTCTAGAATATTTTTTTCAGATATAAATAATCCCATTTTGATCAATTTTTCTTACTCTGCCTATAAACTTCCTTTTTTTCTCCTGCCATTTTCCAATCTATTCTGGCAGCCATATTATTTCCATACGTGTAACATATTCTACTGGTTCACATCAATTTATATTACATATGAACACACATATATAACTACACACATAAAAACCAATGCTGTTAGAATGTTAAAGTTGCAAAGTCCAGACTCCAAATGTCACGAAGTCGCAAGATTCAACGTGCACTTTTTTACACACTTAAAAAAAAAGTGGTTTCTACCTAGGTGCCTAGGGAATATGAAGGGAAAAGATGTCAAGATTATGCAGGATCCTTTCACCCAAACTGTCACTGTAATACAATGCATGCTGTCCATAAGAAAAATTCAGCTTCTTTATATCTCTTTTGCTAAAGATTCTTCAAATGTCAGATATGATAAGAAAACTGGAGTGTTACTTCTTTCTAAATGGAGTACTACAGTTGAGAGGGAACTTCTAAATTCGGTGAGATAAAACATTAGGATGAGACATGTTTTTACCCAATTTACCCTAACTTTATAAAACTACAAATCCCCCTCTTTGCCATCTAAATACATGCCTGGTCTCTCACCAGAGGAAAACTTTCTGACAAAAGCTAGAAACTTTTGTCACCTAAATCTTCCTGTAGAAAACTCCCAGAATTCATATTCTCATTCATTGATAACTTGACTTTTATATTTCCAATCTTCCTTTACACCAAGACATTATAGAGAGGTTTCCACACTTGCCAGGAAGAATTTATTATCTTCACCAATCATTAATTTTAGGCTCCAATAAAAATACAAGGTCATTTAATAATGTGATAGATTATATCCCATCCCTGAAGTCTGAGGATCACGAGAGTAGCGTCTCCTCTGCTAAATCAACAGGAGGGACAGTCTCAAAAACATCCTGCCCAGAGACCACCAAGTTTACAAGCTCTGGTGAGAAACCATCAGCCCTGCACTTTCTCCAAGTCCTGCTTATGCACTGTGCTGGCTGAGATTGTAACCACCAAAAACTCCAGCTGTTTGTGCCAAAGTCCTTTACGTAGATGCACAATTGGAACTTGTAAATTACATGTAGCAACAGCTAAGGCTCATGAAACTCCAAAACATTTCTAGCTTGACCAGTGTGGCCAGCAGGGTTGTAATTTCTGTGAATCCAGTATCTGGGGTTCTTGGAATTTACCAGCCCTGCTGGCAAAGCTGTCACATCTTGTAACTTCCATGTGGGCAGGAATAAGGTTCAAGGAACTTACAAGCTCCCCAGGGCAGCTGGAGGAACTTGCAAATTCAGTTAGACAGATACCTAGTGTTTGTGGAAATTTGCCAAGCCTTTTCAGAAAACAAATCACAGCTCATGATACTTACAGTTTTTTCACTGTTGGAACTAACAGTAAGGTCCACTGCAGAGGTTATACTCCCCGCTGAATGCCTGAACAGGAATGTGTCTTTGCTGGGAATCTAAGTTATATTCTTGGCTACAGGACAATATGAACTTCCCTAGAGATTCAACGGCTGCATCTTCTACCATACGCCTGAAGGATACTGTAAATGTTGTTCTCATGCAAATTAACCTCCACAGGTAGTCTGGTGAAGATATAATCTGTATCAAGTCTCACACAAAATAAAACAGGCACCAGAGGAGCCAGCAACTCCCTCAGGTTCCAGCTTCAGAGCAGTTCTGGAAGGCTTGATGAAAGGTGAAGAAGTTCCTAAGCACAAAGCAGTTGTTTGCTCCTCTAGCAGCTGTTTTCTTTTGTTTGAGATATCCTTAACTATCTTCTTAACTATCATCAATGAGAAGCACTGAGCTGCACTTTACAGAGGTGGAACACTGATCCCTGGGGAGGGAAGTGGGTATGGGTGATGGGACAGATGGGAAAAGCAAGGAAAAGCAACACCTGCTCCAGGGTATGTTGCATTGTGAGATGGGGAACAAAATATCCCACATGAAGGGACAGATGTAACAAAATCTTAGCAGATTATTATTTCCCTGTTGCTTCAAATGAAGCAGACATACTAGCTTCAGCTGCCATGTGCTTGAGCCTAACCTTCTAAGCACAGAAGTCTGGTAAGTTTTAAAGACTCAGGCTGTTATTACAAGAATATTACATGTACATCAGTATAGTGTATATGAATTAGCAGATATTCTACTCTCTGACCATTACCACAGAGTCTAACTGGACCTAGTTATCCCTGGAAGTTTCCACTCCATGTCTGCCTCCAAGTACGTGTGAAATCACTCAGCAGCTTCTGCGGAACATCTGCATCTCCCCACATCAAAAATCAGTGTTAGATACTACAACCAGCCTCTTCATTCAGCCAGGTTCAGGACAGGCCAAAGAATACCCTGAGCCAGGATGTCCATTTTTACATTAAAAGTGAGAGAGTAGCCCTTGGCGGGGAGCAGTCACAGAGATTAGTCAACATCAACCCACCGAGGAAGAGAAGATTCTGCCTCATTTGCAGCGATTTAGAGAAGGCCAGGATTTTCTGGAAAGTCTTTGACTGTGGCCTCCAGCATTGCCCTGACTTCCCAGTTATGCAGCTACATTAGACCCACGCTAAAAGGGACCCCTTCTAGCTCCTAATCCCAGAGATAACCTGGAGCACCATTATCTTTACTAATTCTCGTTCACAACATTCGGGAAAGGGTAGCCCCATTGAGTTACCTATTCTTTCAGCTTTCTCCAAATCTGCTCTGCATAGCTTAGCACAGAGAAGCCTCTACAGAACCCATGGAGACAAATAGAGCAGATGCTACCAGAAAGGCCCTTACACAGCTGCATGTGCTCTCTGTGTTTGTATATGCACGTATGTGTGTGCTTTTCAGAACGTGTACATGCGTGTCCATAGATCTGTCCATACTTTCAGGGCTTCTGCACCCAGAGAAATCAATTTTTGCCTTTTAAGAAGCACTGCATTCATTAAGAGGAAAACAAAAGAGGCTGCAGGAAACATGAATAGGAGGGAGATGCGCCCGATAAGCATGGATAAAGGAAAACCTAATTCATCAACACTCCTTAGACTCTGCTTATTACACTGACTTCCCCGAGCAGAAGTCTTCCCTCTCACTTTAATCTTTTGAAGACTCTGCAAAGCCAGTAAACAGTGATTAAAACTGCTGGCAATCAATATTATCTTTACTTCTCCTTTTATCCACACTGATATTAATACACACAAAGAAACTTCTCAACAAGAGTCTTTCATACACTTCTCCTCTGCTTCTCACTCTTCCCTCACACACGTATCCATTGTCATCTCAAAAAATACACTGGAGTAATGCAGTCACTCCCAAATTCCCTTGTGGTCTACTCTTTGTGAATCTGGAACAGTCCGTTATTCCCAGAACCTGAACCTTACAACAAATCGTTGCATTTAGGATTCCCACTCTTGCCAGGTTCAGACTTTTTCCTCAATTCATCTTACCCAACTTTCTATTCAACCAAATTGAAACAGAAGCCGCATTTTGCACAGAAGGTGAAGATACAGCAGCAGCTTCAGAAAATACCATACCAGGACAGGAAAGTTTAATCCTCATTAACCAGTCTACCTCTTCCTAACATCACATGGAAAGACACCTTTGTAGTCATTACAGAAACTCACATGCTTTTTCAAATAAGTGTATCATAGAGGGTTAGTAAATCGCTTTGACAAGGCAACAAACGAAGCCTCACAAAAGACAAAGTGTTGGTATGTAACAGCTTGCTACATCACTTATATAACTTCCTCTGATTCTTTTTCATGCAATTTTAAAGAAGTAAATTGACTTAAGGGGATGGGAGGTAGTTATTATCACAGGTTAAACTAGAGAAAAATTAGTTTAATTGCATATATTATGTTAGAATATGCTGGCACTCTCCTTAAAGACATTAACTTCCTTTTTAAGGTGAGTCTCTTCAGAGGATTCATCATTTTGGCTCAATTCACCCATGAAGGTTCCTTTCTTCATGAACCAGAGCAGAAGACTATGCAAACTAGAAGTGAAGAGGATTAATGTAGCATTCAAGAAAGAGTTCTTTCATCTAGCAGAGAATAACCTTAGACAAAGCCATCAATTTCAACACTTCCAGACTAGGGCAAATTCGGCTATGAAGCTGCACCCCAGTTTCATAGTTGATCTCTCTTCCCAAAATGAGCTGAAGCAAATGTCCAAACACAAACTTTTTAAATACATGGAGATTTTTTGGAACAAGCTCTGGATATCAAGTCTGTGGAGCTCTTCTGTACATGATATGGTATGACAATTGCGAAAGACAGCCTCCCCAGAGGGCACTATGCCTGTGCTCTATGTCTAATGCTCCCTCTTCTCCACTGCTGAACTGTAACAATAGAATCCCTTCAAAAATATTTGCACATTTTTGTTTTGCCTTTCAGTAAACATTCCGCTTTTCAACGCCTGTGAACACTGGAGACAAACACACCTCATACTGCCGTTTTGCCACTAGAGGGCAGCTCTATATTTCTAGATCTTTTTCATTATCTCAAAGAGGAATTAATTTCACCGCATTCCTACACAATGGATCCACAGCACATAACTTCGGCTCAAGAATCTTATAAAATCCTTCTTTGTTTTAAATCAAAACACAGTGGTTACCATTTAATTCGTCGGCTTATTGTCCGTTTATCTTTAAGAGGTATGCAGTATCCCTGTATGCAGATTTCAGAAGGAATTATGCTGAGTTGACTTTTTAATGGAGAGCACCATTGAGGAAACAACTCTTTATTTTGCCAGGGTGCTGTTTGTTTCCATGGTGCATTCCCAATCTCATAGGCTTATGGTATTTTCTGCTGCTTCTAAGTCCATATGCTTCAAACAGCAACAATAGCAATTTATCGAAAACCATGTTTTTAAAGGTCAGCATTCTTTTAATGTGCACGTTTACGTAAAACCACAAATCTATGTTAAGCAATTTTCACCAGAAAAGAACTGGCTGGGTCAAATTTCCTCATTTTTTTCCTTTTTTTTTTTTTTCCCCCTGCTATCAAGTACCCTATCATCTGGACAAATCTCACCAATGTTAGACCATGCCCTCAAATCAACATTTGCATTTAGATTTGCTTGTTTGTACTTTCTCCCCTTTCAGGCTCGCCCGTCAGCCAACAAATGATTGCCGTCAATCAGATCACAGGAGCTCTGCCACATGGGGAGCGCAGTCCCACTTACCCCACGCTCAGCTGCATTCCTTACACAGGTTCTGGGGGATGCCAGGCTCCACGGTAACTTCACATGTAGCTTGAAGCAAAGGCTGATTTCCACAGGGCTCTAGCCACAGATCTGCATGGACATAAACCGAAAGCATCCTTCAAATAAGCCCCACAGAGGTTTTGCCATCCCATCCTTTTCTTTTTAAATGACTAAACAGGCAATGCATCCTGTTACCACATCTCTCATTCCCTTTAACTGAGAAGTTCCCCTAATTTTTGTCCCTTATTTCTCAGAAAACTCAGCCAGGAGCTGCAAGGATTACTGGGGCTTCAAAGCCAGTCGTTAGTATTCTGCTGCTGTAATCAAGGGAAGCCTGGACAGAATTCCCAGCCCCATTCAGGGACCTAGTCCCTCTTCTGACCCCATCCACAACACAGCTCACATTTGATGCAACGGAGAAGAGGCCTTTTTCTGGGACTACCATATTAAAATACTATGAGAATACCCCACTAATAATAGTAATATGTGGTGCAAGTTTCTTTTCCTATTAGAAGCCCTACAAGTCAAGTCCTACAACTGAATACTTGTACTGGATACCTTCCAACCATGAGTGGAAAAACACACTGACACAAAAGTTTATTTTAAAAGACACCAGAGGGGTGACTTCCAGATTAGGCCAGATTGAATTTTCCTCACATTTTGTGAAACTCTTCAGGAGATTTGTTGTGGCATTCCACAGTTCTCCAGGCAAAAAGAGCAAAACATACTGTATAGAGCTTGCAGATGCAAGACTTGAACACTTCTTTTCAGAAAATACCATCCTACAATAACAAATCTTTTTGCTATTCACAAGAGAATCATTGAGTATTGCAAAACTTGATAATTACTGATTCATGACAGATTTAGGAAAAACATCAGCTTAAGTAATCAGGTCAGGGCACTGCTGTTGACCGCAGTGTTGGCAAAAGAAACAGTTTCTTTCCTCATATCTTTCATCAAAGTTTAACGTTTCACAGTATCTAGCTTTTAGCACTTCATTGGTCCAGACCAGTAAACAACTGATAGCTTGAGAACTAGAACTTAAATTGTGAGCAAACGTCTCTATTCAGTATTATCTAGTAAATCACTTACACCGTTCACATACTTTTAAATTCAAGTTAGTGAAATTAGAAAGGATCCCTAACGGTTGTAAAATAATTTATTACTGTTGTTAATAAATTCACAAGATGATTAATCCCTTGCACAGCCTGTCACAAAAGGTGTGCTGTGTCACATATTGCCAACTGGGAATACAGATTTCATTCAGGTGTCCGGGTGGACAAAAACCAAACCTACTATTTGTGAAGGAAATCTATGTGATTTTCATTTCCTCCTGGAAAATGAAGGAGGAAAAGTCAAGAGCTTTTCTCTAATAATGATTACTGCAAATAAATCCACCTCACTTTCTTCCATCTTTCCATGATATTCTTTGCCTGTCACTGGGAAATCACTCTGAAAAGGCAGCAGTGGGGTGAAAGAAGTGACTCCACATGAAGTATTGTAATAGATCCTATTTGCCTTCCTAAGATGCACACTTAAAAAAACCCAAACAACTCCCAAAACTGAGAAACTGTTAATCCACCCCAAGTAAATATTTGTTCTGCTGTAGAGAAGACACTATCCTTACCACTTCACCTAACTGTGGTAAATGTGACTTACACAACAAAGCGTGCTCTACCAATTTAAACCCAGCCCACCGGGACCAACTTTTAAGCATCACAACTTGCTACACTTCAGGCCTACATCACAGATACATTTCCTGCTTTACAGAAGGCTTTTACTAAATAACAACAGCCATGTTGGAGATGGAAACTGAAGTTAATTGGATGAAGTGTGTCAAGAATCTGCAGCAATCCCATCCCACAAATAATGCCTTGTGCCACAGCCATAAGCTGTGATTTTCTGCATAGGAGTATTTTTTTATACATGTTTGTTCTAAAATGGATGTTACGTGACTGAATCATTATTAGCTCTAAAGGAATGCTGTAAAACCACTCAACCCTCTACCTTCAGAGAAACGAAATTATGTATCCTCTCATAAAATTTCCTGCTAATTAAAGAAGCCAGGAAAATCTTTGGCGGAAGGCAGGAAGCTGTAGGAAGAATACCTGGTAAGACTGCTTTACAGTCTTCTCCTTAGAACTGTCATCAGAAAGTTTTCACCCATTCACAGGGTTATTTTTCTTTTAAGAAAACTTCTCATTTTCATATAGTTCTACTCACAAAATTCAGGTGCTGTCATCACAAAGCCACCATTAAAACAGACAGAATTAAAGGTTATCTTTGCAGACTTTCTAAGTGAGCAGGCTGCATTAAGCACAAAGAACTCCCTTCTTTATAGTAAGACGTGTCCCCATCGAGGAGCTTGGGACACAGTGGCAGCACAGTCTTGAGTACTTGGACGATGACTGTCAGAGTTCAGAGTATATTGCCTGTATATTGCCAAGTTTTCACTGATCTTGTGACACACACACAAGTTAATACACACGCACACTCACACACACCAGTTACATTCTATTTCCACACAGGGTGAGAGCCAATTCTGAGATAATGCTAAGTTCAGTAATTATTACAGTTTCCTGAAAACAGTCTTAAGCCACGACTCCACTGAATGACATCGCGGTCCAGTAGTCACCTTTTTTTCCTCTTTTTGCTTTTGGCTAATCTTCTTTTGAAATAGGATAACGAAGGGGACTGAAGAAAAGCATGGGAAAAATAAGGAAAGGCCCTTCTTAATAACTGCAGTGCCACAGTCTCGAGGCCAAAGTCACCTCCATTCTTTTTGTGCCCTCCCTTTTAAAGCAGCAAGGAACTTAGCAGCTAAAGGCAACCACAAGACCTGTCCCCAAAAGCCATTATGCACAGTTACTCACACAAATGCAACAGCCTCCTAACCCACTGCACTCAGACCACACGAGTTTCAATGCATCTGCAGTGCAAGGGAGAGAAAGAATCTGACCCTTGGTCCTAGAGCAACAAGTGCCAAAAAAGCTATTTTACAATCAAGCAATCAAACAATCTACTTCAACAGGCTTGATTCATTCCTCTTCACCATGACATGTTTCTTAGGGTCCACAGCTTGCTTAGCGATACCAGCCAGGAGCCCCAATAACATTGAGAGGTTTGTATATTAAATGCCTTCTTGAAAGATTTATAAATTCCAGGTACTTAATAACTGAGACAGATAATTAATAACTCGGCCACAATTTGCTGACAAAATGTTGAACCAAGAGCTCTCCTTTGATTTGACAAAAGCACAGGCAAAGCTCAATCAATTACGCTTTTCCTGCTCTAGTGTTTTCTTGTAAAGCTTGAATTTATATGATAAAAGTCTGTTCTCTCTTAGAGATACGCATTTGAAAAATGACTGATGAACATGAGCATAAATGACCAAGGCCTAAAGTTCTGATACATTCTAATTATTTCTTCTAGAAGTGAAAATTTGTGCAACCACATTTTGCCGTTTAAAGTGCTGTCAAAGATTACAGTGAGAAAGGCACATTTGTTCAGGAGAAAGGGAGCTGGAAAGCAAAACCCTTTTCTATATAAAATGGGATAAAAAGTAATAAATAAGGAGTCTGGAACTAAGTACTAGTAAGACACTTGAGTAGGATCCAGGTAAATACACTCCCTTCCTTTGCACTGATGCAAGTTATTTTTTCCACATGCCCCCCTCTCTTTTTATTACTATTTTACAAATCCATGGAAAGACATGGGGACAGATTCATGCTCCAACTTGTGACTTGGTCTGCATAAGGTGTCCAGTGCCTTTCTTAAAGTGCGTACCTACCCTGTGTCTTATGTACACTGAATTCACGTTCAGCAAAGCATTTTAAGCAACTTTAAGGAGCCTTCTGCAGGAAACGGAAGCACAGGGTACCAAACACTCCCCGGCTGACACGGGAAATAGCAGAAATGTCATTCCTGAGAACTAATCCCCAGGTGGGAAACTCTTCAAGTGTGCTCCGCAGAGTCACCTGACAGCCCTGGGAGCTACCAGGCTGCCTCGGAGGCAAGAGGCAATACCTCAAGCGTCGTTCTGCAGCCTCCGAAGAGGGACACTTTAATATCTTAATCTCCAGAACTGTATTTACGACCTGCAGCTGTGGTGCCAAAGAGGCCCACAGCCCCATACACACTGAGCCTATTGTTGGCAAAACAGAGCTCTGAGGTTTCTTGAGTGACATAAGCAAGTTAACTGAACTACGCTAGGCTGCTCCGGATGGGGGTGGAGAGGGGTATTTGTTTTTCTTTATATCGATCAGTTTATTTTGGGCCTTTGTCCCTTTTGGCCTTAGCAGCCTCCTAAATTTTAAGAGCCCTTAAAGTATGGTAAGGCGTGAATGAGCAGGAATTAATTTGTCAGGGCTTCAGGCTTGCAGGGAATGAGAACTTAAACTGATTAATAAAAAAAGAATTCCCATGTTACACATAATTTAAAATGAATATATATTGTGAGTTATGCGTTAGTTTATTACACAGACAAAATGTTTGGTACTGTTCTGCCGCCACTTAAAAGAGCGACCTCAATGACTTAGAGCA
Organism: Egretta garzetta; assembly: GCF_000687185.1. NCBI lineage: Eukaryota > Metazoa > Chordata > Aves > Pelecaniformes > Ardeidae > Egretta > Egretta garzetta. The sequence continues at coordinate 509,849 of NW_009258379.1, forward strand.
GTGGCGCTCCCCCTGTCTCAATCCCAGAACTGAGTTTTTGCCTGATGCGGTTAAACTCCTACAGAGCATGTTTTGGGAGCACACAAGGATATGGACTTTTCTGTGCCAGCTTTCAGTCGTATCATCTTCCAGCCTTTTCAGAATTTTGGTGCCTTTCAACCACATGTATCTGCAAAGAGAGGCGAGAGGATAACCCCTTTAATCTCACAAAAAGGAAAATCCCCACTGCTATTTTTCTTCTGCGTTCTGTATGACAGCATACAGGCTAGCACGAATTAAGTTTAATATTCTAGGGAATGAAAATGCCCTGACATATATCCTTCAGTATTAACATGCAGATATTCACCAGAAAAGTTGCGTCTCTGGACAATAATTAACAGGTTAACTGGGCAGGCTGTTTGCCCAGTTCACCCCCACACAATATAAATAAGAAAAGCTGCTGCTTTTCCAGTATTAATAACTTTTTCTCAAAAGGGAAAGAAAAGAAAAGCAAACTCAGAGTTCAGAAGATGCTTATGAAACCAAATTATATCTACTGATACTGATGTTTATGAATTCTAAAAAGCTTAACAGTCATTAGCGAGAGCTCTGCCCCACAAATCTGTTCTTCTAAGGTCCTCTTCCACTGCAGCATTTCTGGGATGCCCCATTTTTGTTGCGCTGAAAGATCACAACACTGTCACATTCCATTCCAGGTCCATGAGGTTCTGCAGAAAGGATTAGGACAAGGTTTTCAAATATGGATGTCTGCCTTGAAGGTGTTCAGCGCTTCTGAAAATTGGGAATACTCTTCTGTCCTCTTGACTGTGGACAAAAAAGGTTGAATTATTCAAAATAATTCAAAAAAACCTGAAGCTAAATACAACACTGGAAAACTGCAAAAATTTAAAATAGGGCATATTAACAGCTTGAATAGCCTGTTGAAGTTGACCTGCCAGTTAGAAATCCATGCTAGTCATAGATCCATACACTATTCTAATCAGCTCACATTTACCTTTCTCAGAAATGGAAGACTATAGGTCAAAAAGAGACCTATCTACTGCTCAGAGGAAGGGGAAATGGACTTCCTCCATGGAGGGAAGATAAAGAGAGGATACAGAGTTTCTACTCATCCACGCCCATTTTTCTCTTTGAAACATGAACGTTGCAGTAGCTGAAGTTCTGCCTGATTCTACTTTCAGTCAAGTCAATGGCAAGGTGCCCACAGCAGGCCCTGTCACTGCCGCCTGTAGTCAACCTCACAGATAAGCATCCAGATTCCACGGGCTTTGAAAGGGATCTGGGTATCTAAGACAATTAACTGCCTTTGGAAATCCCAGATACATAAGTGAATGCATTCGCCCTGCTTCCCTGTGCAAGCATCAAATATTTTCTTCATTTCACAGACAGAGAGTGTACCAAGAAATAGATTAAAAGATTTGCACAAAGCTTCATGAGAAGCCAAAACTAGAGATGAAAACCATCTCCAACATATTCTGGGTAATACTGGATCTGAATTCTGGCATTTCTATTTTGCCTCTTAGCCAGCGCAAGGAACTGCACTGACACAGTTTAATCAGAAGAAAACTAGATATTCCAGCTAGTATTCTGAATATCAGGAAGACTGGCTGTTCATCAGATGGGTTACAGTTCTGTGAAAAGGTTCTAGACACTTCTCATTTTAATCGAACTGCCTGAAACCTAGTACAGCATCAGACTTCAACTGCTGCATGCAGCAACGCTGGTTTTCCAGAAAAAGGAAAGAAGGAATGACTGCTCCGGTGTTACAAAAGCCATGTATCTACACTGATGCATGTTTCCTGGTCTGCTGTTTCTCTTTTCTGTCATGAGAAAAAGAGAAGGAAAATCACTGGTAGAAAGTGCAATGGAAAAGAGCTGCTACACAGAATAAAATCATTGAATGAGTTAGAAATACCCATACAAGCAAAACATAGGAAGATTGTTCAAATTCCAGATACAATTGTTTAGGGAAATAAATTCTTCACAGGAATAGTGGTGCCATTTAAGTCAAGGCCCAAATTTATTATTCCTGAAATTCTTATTACATTAAATAGGTTTTACCTTTATGGTTAATCCATCAAAACAGACATTCCAAGATTGTGAGCAAACATTTGTCAAGTCGGGCCTCAAAGTTATGTCCTTGAAAACCCTGAGAAAGCACCTGTAAGCCATATTCTCTCATTTTTCAAAGGGAAGCCCGCAATTAACATCACACATAAGTATCAACAGGAGGGGTTTACAGTCATGAAAAATACTAATTAAGTAAGCACAAGAGGTGGCGAACCACATGTGGAAGGTAAAATGGCCTCATCCATCCCCCACACTGTCACCTCCTCATTTCATGTGTCATTTTCAGCTGGATCGGAAAACTCCTCACACTTCCGAAGCCCTCCAATTTTCTAATTTACTGTGGCTGTACAACTGCACCAACGGAAAAGACAGACAGCCTCTGGTGAGACGCCTTGCTCATTCACTCGCGCTCTCTCAGTCACATTTTCTTTTACCATCAGAGGACTCTGGTGAGAATACAATCACCACATTCTCCGGGCATTCAAATTTCTGCTGGAGTTTACAGAAACATACAAAGTATAAGATCACATGCCTATAAATTGCCAGAGAAAAGCAAATTGCATGCTTGATAAATTGCACGCAAACCACATGCTTGGTCTTTAGCAAAAGTTAAAATAAAAAATGGCAAGAACATTATACTTTCATATCCTCAGAGCACTGTTAGACATTTAGAAATGAAATCACAGGTTAGCCTAAGTTAGCCAAAGGCCTCAGTACAACAAAACTCATGCAAGATCTCTCTTACAGGAGATAACTTTAGCAAAATGAAGGTTGAAATTCTAGGCTACTAGATTTTCTAATCCAACTCTCATGTGTTTTTCCTCACCAAATTGCAAGTTTTCTCTAATTCTGTGTTTCCATCATCTGTCACCTATGTACTCTACTGTAATACAAAGCAGCAAACAAGTAATAACAATAGGTATATGGTTAATTTTAATGAGAGGCTTAAGAAGGAGGAAATATGTTCTCTCTCCTTTGCTACTGACGTTTTGGGCCTTATCAACTTTTTGTAATTTCAACATCTATGATCAGAAACTGATGTGACACATTTTTATCTCTCACTGTTCGCTTTCTATGAAAAGGGAGAGTAATTTGCTACCACAGTTCTTCTTTCAAGTTAAGTTTACAGCAAAGCAACACCTCACGCCACATACAATATGCTCACAATACCTCCCCTGAAGATAAATAAACTTGTAAAATCTTACCTCAAATAAAAGTTCAACATTTGTCATATTTAATCAGCAATAAAGTCAGACATGTAATTCACGATTTATCCTTCACCAACACTATGTCATTTCCAAGTTGAAACGTGGAAAAAATTTTGACATTTGCAGGCAGTGTGGCAGAAAGGCAGCCTGCCATGTTATCAAAATAATTTATGTTCTAAAATTCCTGTGAGTCCAACATGAAAATAACATCTCCACCATTCCAGCTCTTACTTTAGACAACTCCAGCATTACTTGATATGACATGCTCGGGAAAAGAAATCATCTTAAACTGACGTTGATATTCCCCTGAGCTGACAAATAAAAGTTGCTTAAATTCTCCGTGTGCTTGATTTTCTGTTCTAGTGAGCTATGTTTGAAACAGGAAAAGGGGGTCAGATCTGGGAGTAGAAGAGATTAAACTGCAATTTTGTTTTCCTCATTTTCGGGCTAGCCTCTAGTATCAATCTCAGCCTGCTCTAAATTATGTCCAGCTGCCTATTGCCCCCAGGGACAATTCTAGCAGCCAGAATTAGCTGGAGTGCAGTGACATTTTGACCACACACAGTCTTCCTTCAGCATACCTATCCTTGGGTTTTTGAGGACAATGGGGGGGTGGCAACAAGTCCTGCCAGGAAGAAAAAAAACGTGAACATTTAAGTTGTAAACACATTTGAGTTAAAGAATGTATGAAAACAGTGGGGTTTAAAGAAAGGAAAAACTGAGATGTGACAAAGAGTTCACTAAAGCAGTAGGGAACAGAGTGCACCATTTTCAGAAGGAGCCAAAAGCAAATAATTAGGGGCCAGCCTCACGGGGCTGCTTCGATAGGAAGCACTGTCAGCGACCGTGGTAAGGCACTGGCCTCCGCCACGCCATGTTGTATGGCCAGCAAGAAAGACTGGATGGTTTGACCACTTCTTACACGATGCCTTCAGACATTTCAGGTACGTAAATCAGTCATTCTACTGCTGAGCAGCTTGGTCACATACCTCACACACTCCTCAACATTTCCAAGGGTCTAAATCCTGCTAGCCCACATCAGGCAAATTTCCAGTTGCCTCAGTAGGAAACATCTGAACTACAATAACATGAACTGAGTCTACTACCTCCACTTAAAGGATTGAGAACTACCCGTGGCAGAATATGGTGTTTCAGCAAACATGTAACTGTCTGAAGCCAAGTAGAGGATCTATGCTCGGCCAGCGTTCATACATCCTCCAAAATGACGTTTCTGCTGTTCTCTGCTTCGCTGCTTCTAGAGTGAAAACAACCAATTGCAGTTCTGCAACACAGGTAATGTTTCCCTAGGTGGTAGATTAAGACAAAACTTTTTAAAATTTTGACTTAATCCAGAGTCCAACAAGTTAAATTAATTTCTCTTTGCATGGCAGATATGATGAAGCATTCAAAACTCCACTACATGTTGTTGCCTGTAGATATTAGTAATTGATGTTACTATTTGGTATCCATTGGATTATTAGAAACATCTTAGTGCTTTCTGTAAGCATGAAACAGTAAAATTTCAAACTATATTAGGGGGCACATCACAAATATGAATCCAGTTTACACTGACAGGAGTCAATAACTCAGAGCTAATCCAACACTTTGAAGTTGTATTTCTAGAAAATGACATAGGGGCTTTAAGGGAATCTTTTTTGGAGCAGGCGAGTAGGTGTCAAAAGACAGCTTGTTAAATAGGCCGGCATATGAAAGTACACACAAAATGTCCTAAAAATGTAGTAAACCTAAATTTTCTCTATTACACCACGTTGTTGGTTCTGCACTTTAATTACCAGTGAGGTGTGTGGACTGTAAGTCCTACAATTACAGAAACTGCAGTGAGAGAGGAAAAATACTGTCTTCTCTCATAACTACCAAAAAAAAAAAAAAAAAGACAGGCAACATACTGTTACAGCTAAAAGTACTCTGAAACTACCCAAGTGGGCTCTTTCTAAAACAGGTAAGAAAAGAAGTGATTTGGGTCAGAGACAAAATTAATGTGCAATGTATGGCCATCCAAAAAAGGACTGATGTTTTATGTAAGATCAAATAGAATTTAAAGAAAGAATTTAAGGGATTATATAGGAAAGCTGTTCTCTAGGCCAGCAGTGCCACAGGTCTGCAACTGCCTATGACTTTTTTCAGAACTCAAGTTCTCCAGGCCCTTCACGGTCAACATTAAGGAGATAAAAACTGTTTTTAAAATTAAGGACCTTGTGTTCAACTAAAGTAGAGGAACAGAGTAAAGCTGCATTACTATGGCACAGTGCATCCAGAAGCAAAATTGGGGACCTAAATAAAGACCCATCTTATCCCTCTGTAGAAAAAGCTCCCTGGCACGCTGCTCCTCACCATAACCGTGCCACCTAAAGAGCTTCTAAATCTCTGTAACGCCTGCTCATCCTCCCTTCAGTTCTGTAACTTTCCCACTGGGTAGGGAAATAATGGTATTTCATATACAGAAGAAGCTCTTCAACGTAATGATTGCTGAACTTACACAGTGTCTAAAGGAACAGGCTACACAGAGCCCTCTGAAGGGCTCCTCGTGGATTTTATTTACCCAATTCAGCATGGGCAGGAAAACCCACCAGTCTTGCTGTTTTGAATTTTAGATAGCTTGCCTAGCTGCGTAAACACTATTGCTTGTGAAGCCACAACTCAGTTTAAATTTAAAAAAATAAGTATTTATAGAGGAGCTTTCAAAAATGTCCTCCAAGGGGCAAGCCCAGCATCCAGTGTGAGCCAGTTCATCAGAAGCTTGGGTAAGAAGATGGTGAAGCTCATCACGGAGCAAGACAGCCACCACACCTCTGTGCTCCATACAATACTTCATACAATAGGGCAAACCATACCATATGCTACACTATATACAGTAAGGTTACAACAGGCCTACTATAATCCAATAAGGTAAATTAGCAAGTGACACATCGTTTCGCTCCTTCGCACCTCTACTTGATGGGGCTCCTTGGTCAGTCGCCAAGACTCAAAGCCTGCCGCGACCCACAACAGTCCCCAAAATAGTCCCCAAAATGGTGGGCGCCCCACACTTTCACGGAGCTATCAACAGCAGCAGCGCCAGCCACCCTCGCCGGGGCACCCCACTGCATGCG
>NW_009258379.1:516905-525219 GCF_000687185.1 Egretta garzetta
CCCGGGTCTCCCCTCCGGCCGCCCTCCTCGTGGATGGTGAGCTTTTACCGAAAAATCGCTTTGCCACCCCAAAACGTGCGACGGCAGGGCGGTCACACCGCCGGCGCCTTGCCCAGCGCCGCGCCGGAGCGCACCGCTTCCAGCCCGGTGCGGCATTAAGTGCTATGTTATTTTAAACTCCATTTACTTATTATTATTCCTCCCCTCCCCTCAGCTGGATAAAATACAACGGGCTGGAAGCGCAGCCAAACCTCACCCTCTTCTCGCAGGAGAAAAGGGGCAGCGTCCCCGCCGCTTCCCCCAGGGACGGTGACCGGAGCCGGTCCCGGCGGTGCCGACCGCGTCCTCCAGCGAAAAGGAACGCTAAAAATATTCCCGTTTTATTTGGTTTTTTTTTCTTTTCTTTTTTTCAAGGTTCACGATGTTGACAGCTATGTTCTTGGCTGCTCTCATTCTTATTACAGTACATTCGCAGGAAACTGAGGAAACCATAACATACACGGTAAGGTTTAATAGAGTTTGAGATAATTACTGCTTTGCAGGGATTCTTTTCTAAATGACCCTTAAGAAAAACCAAATTTCTTGCCAATGTATAGCATGCAATACAAAGTTCTTTGAGTTCGAATGTTAACCATAAAATAAGCTGTTCCTGCACTGAAACGGTGTTTTAAAGTCAAAGTTGACCAGATTGAGCAAAATAGGCTACAGCTGCCTGTTCTGAAAAGCTTATCTATCCACTGAGCTTGATGAGCTGAACAAAATTATAAGGTTTTAATATTTTTTTAATCCATTTTCATAAAGACAGGGTCCCTAGGACCTTCATTTGAAATATATGGAATTTGACAGATAATTAGGTCAAACATTCTTTTGTGTTTTCTTTGGGATATTTCAAGCTGTTTTTAACAAAATGTAAGTACTTCAAAATTCAGTGTTCTTAATGAAGCATCTAAGTCCTGGAGTGATCGTAGGACTGTTGGTTTCTGAGGCTGGCTTTGAGCAGTGGTTTTGCATGGCTTGATACAATTGTACAAGAATACTGGAAGTAGGTTCTGTTCGTAACCAAGTGATAGGGTAAGAGATTTAAAGGCCTTTTTTAAGGCTTTTTTTTTTTTTTTTTTTTAAATCTTATTGTGTTCAGTCTTTGGCTTGCATAATGCATGTCATCGAAGGAGTGGCAATTACATCGGCTTGGGCTGGGGAAAAACCCACATTTTCACATCTGATTACAGTTGTAATCCCTGCAACTTGCTTCATGTGGGTGGACCTCTGAATATGTGTACAGGCATTAGCACAATGCCACACAAGCAGAAAATTCTGCACACATGCAAAAAGTTAGAGAACCACAGCCAAAGACTGAGATTGTCTCTTATACAAGTAATCCCACTGAAGACAGTGGGATGGCTCGAGCAAGTAAATATCGCAGAGTTGGACCTTATCATGGAAGACAGGGCTCAAAGAAGCCTCAAGTGAGCATCAGGAAGCCAGTCACAAAATATTAACACTGGGCTTTAGAAGCAACAGATTTTTGAAGGTTGTGAGTACTTCTACACAGAGGCTTCCGTGACTTTTAAGTCCCCGTATAGAAATGGAAACCGAAGATCTAAGTACCCTCTGAAAATCCAGACTAACATAGGGATCCCACCCCCCTCCTTTTCTGCATTTATAACATGTTCTTTTTAAAAAATTAAGTAGCCTTTTCTGATAAAACTACATAGTTCTGTTTATACCAATGAAAAATTTCTAGCATCCATATATGACTTGGGTTCCTGTACTCCATTTTCAAAGAGGTCTTAGCATTTAGGTGCTTCAGTGATCATTTGACCCTAATCATGTGAAACTACATAAGAAAAAAACTTTGCTTTTGGAAACTTTACTCTTAGGATGCTACTGTTTCTCATGCGTATGTTGTATTCATTTAGGGCCAGATCTTTTTCTACTGTAAAAGTCCCTTCAGCTGCAGTAATAGATGGACTTGGCTCCTTACAGTTAAACAGACAGTACTTCTGTTGTGCATTAACAGGAATTGGGTGATTCAGTAAATGCATGAATTAGCTGTTTTCCTTTGGGTTTGCGTTTTCATAGCTACAGTAACTTTGGTGTCGTCAACTCAGCATGTAGTCATTCCTTTAGAGATCAAGAATTGTAATACAATTTGCTGTCCACTTACCCCTTTGGAAGAAAAAGCCTCCGAAGTTACAACTCGCTGCTACGTTTGGCAGGTCGCTGGTGTCACCTGCAAATAAAGAAAATATTTTCAGTCCTAATGCTGAGTCAGTGTCCATTAGTAACAAGTTCTTCAAAATAACTTGAGGATAGTACATGGAACAAGTGGATCTCTGCATCGGGTGGTCAGATTTGTCACTTCTAGAGTTCCTCTGCAGCAGAGGAGTTGCAACAGGATTTAGCTTGCTTGACTGTGACTAATTACATTAGCCGACTCGATTCTTTTTTTCTATAGGGCCATTAAAGTAATATCCCAAGCAGCATAGCATGTATATGCACCTACATAGTACAGCTCAGTTGATTCATTGGTATTTTAAATGTGGCTGCTGCGGTTGGTAGCATCGTGATACTTTGCTAATCAGTTTCTGTAACTGTCACCCACAATTAAAATTACTGTACTGTAGGCTATTTAATGCTTTGGGGCAGGGGAATAATGAAGATGCCTAGCTAACTGCAGGGCAGAATATTTAAAATCCTTCCTGAAGTTACTAGTCTGCGTCAAATATGAGCAGTTGCCGAGTATAGTCTTATTTGAATTCTGCCAAGTCTTATTTGTGTAGGTAGTCCCACTGTTATAAACTCTGGCCATTTATTGTATTTCTCACAATATAAATTGTTCTTCCTAGACTGCAGTTCCTGGAGTCATGTGATTACAAAGCATGTGAATGAATTTCCTGCTGTCATGGGATCCTTCCCCATTGCTAGAGTGCTAATGGGCGAGAGGATGAAGTACAGGGGGATAGAGGCCCATCAGTCCCTGGGAAAACAGCCCCAGGAAGGAAGGATGTTCACCTGTTGGAAGGCAGTGAACAAGATCAAAATTCAGAAAAACTTGCTTCTTTTTCATAAGAAGACTTTCATACCGGTCAGCTGGGTCAGTCCAGAGGTTCATTTATTCCAGGATTCAGCTAATGATAGATGCTTTAAAACGGCATATAGGAACAAGGCAAGACGACAGTGATGCTGTCCTCACTTTGCTCCCCAGCCCCAGTAAAACCTACGTACTCACAACAAATGGTATCTTAGGAACTCCCTGAGGTAGAGGCATGCTCTGATATACACATGTTGTTCCTGCCCAGCCATGCTGTACCAACAGCCATTTTTCTAGCTGACCAAGGTATACAAACATTGCATTTCCCTTAGCATCCAACTTTGGGTTCATTGAAATACACTTGATTATTTTTCCAAAATAAGGAATCCCAAGTAGCCTAAACTTTATTTTTTTTTTCCCCCCCCTCTATAGCAATGCACAGATGGCTATGAATGGGATCCTATTAGGCAACGGTGCAAAGGTACAGTAAACAATTTTCAAAGACAGACTTGCCATTGGTATTCTTTAAATATTATCATTACACACCCCTATTTTGGACAAGGAGGTGTGCTTACATGTCTCGTGTTATTTGTATTAATGGCTGTTGCAGAAGGTTCGACTGTTAAAGGCATGACTTGTGTTGTTGCTAACTGCAGATATTGATGAATGTGAAATAGTCCCAGATGCATGTAAAGGTGGGATGAAATGTGTTAACCACTATGGAGGATACCTCTGTCTACCTAGAACAGCACAAATTATTGTAAATGAGCGAGAAGAAGCAGCAGCTGAATCCACTAGTGGTCGAAACAACGTCATTCGACGGACTCCAGCTGATCCTCACCGTGCCCCTCCAAACCCAACTCATCAAATTCAGTGTGCAGCTGGGTATGAGCAAAGTGATCACAATGTGTGCCAAGGTAAGCAAGCTGCCGTCTGCTTTACTTCCAGTGTAATTGGAACGTACGTGATAACAAATCTTAATGCCTGGAAAATGACAGCCTATAACTCTTGCATTTAATGGTGCAACACTATATGCTATTAAACTGCACACGTGCACATTTCCTTAAGATACGTGAATAAAATACATGCATGTTGTTATTCTTCAAGGTAACAGAACTCGCAGTTTGTTGCAGCCTTACAGTCTGCTCCATCTATTTCAGGCTAAGTAGCAGCATTAATTCTGTTGTCCGTAGGTCCTCAAAACCAACCTTAATGCAAGTAAGCAACGTTAGTCAAACATTTTGTATTGTATTAAGTATGTCCAGGAGAGGCAGAGCTTTGAAAAAAGCAGGCTATGTAGCAAGTCATACTATAGATGACTTCTGAAGATTTGCAAAACCATGTATTTCTCAGTAAGCGAGTGCTGAACGGAACAAAAATTAACCACCATATGAACTTTTGCTTAGACCAGATTGTAATGCAGAAGGATACAGTGGTTTTATTATGTGTGATGAAGCGGTAGGAACCAAACATCTGAACAGCTTGGGCTCTTCTGATCTCTGTGGAAGTCGTTCTACGCAGACCCTGCCAGTTTACTTCCAGTCATAGTCTAGCCAGCCTCTGAAACTATGGCAATGAAGAGCTTTCATCTGAGTGTACGTACACCACACACAGTGCCAAAATTCTCAGGGTATTAGCAATGTTAATTGTATGCATTCAGGAACCAGACTCGCAAGCACTACTGTAAACTAAGACTGTTTCATTTATTATTTTATATAAATAGTTTACTCTTATACTTGCTGAAGTAACAAATGTTTCATCCACTGTTTTGTTTCCTTTCATAAAAATATATTCTACTCCTTGTTCATAAACTTGGTTTTCAAGCATGTTAGTGGGATACCCATGCAAACAGAGGGCAAAGCTTGACCCCATGGTTCATCTTTTCCACTTTGTGGCCCGTAACAGTATAATCATATGAAATAGCACTTGAGTGACTATAATCAGGGCAAGCTGTAATATGCAGTGGTAGTTCCTTTCTCTCTGGTATTCATGTATACAAAACATTATTTATCACTAGTAAGTAAATTCCCCGTCATTCTGAAGCATAGTAATCATCATGGAGGCTGCATAAGTTATTTTTGTAGGCAAAGCCTCAGAGTTGTGTTTCTGGCTTATCTGCTAATGTTCAACGTTTCTGTCACTCGAATTCAAGAATGTCAAGTAAAGAACCTACTGCAGGAGGTCAGTACCATGATCCCCTTCACCCTGAGCATTCATTTAGGGTTATCAAAGGAAAAAGCAATGCCAAGGATGGCAAATGGGTTTTTTTCCTTAGTTTAACTTGGCAAAGTAGCAGCAGACCCAGGAACAGAATACCGGACTCCTGCGTTTGATCCGGCACTCCCTGCTTCAGGTGATGCCGCGTTGCTCTGGCTGGCACTCATCTTCGCTGGTGAATTGCAATAAACTGCCGCTTCAACTTCTAGCATGTAACGTTTTTGCTTGATTAAAAAAAATGCAAGTAATGCTAGAAAACTTCCAAACACAAACATGGCCTCATGCTACAACAGCTTTAGGTGTATAAATTGGGGATAACATAGGAAAGTTTAACAGTGTGTGGTACCGATACCTCATGTTCCAAACAAAGGTTGAAAGTGAGGGTTAACTTAGATGGACAACTAGTTGAGGTTTTTGTTTTATTGAGGAGAAAGTTGTTGGTGATACATTACTATTATTTTACTTTGTGCTCTGGCTTCCTGAAACTGGAAACTAAATATTTATATTCAAGTCACAAATCTTTGGCTACTTTGTAACAACTGCTACCTGTTGTTATAGCACCAGAACTCAGACACACAAACTATGGTGGAATCTTGGGCTTGACTGAATTGGAGTTTTGCTACTAATTTCCTCATGCCAAAACTTCAATCTAAATGCAGAAAGCATGGAAATATTAGTGTTTAAAATCTGAATTGTATTGTACTGAATGAATTCCAGCTGGAAAAAGGGTAGTGGACAGTGTACTTGAAAGAAGGGATAAAAGACTTCTAGAGCACTTAAAGCATGTATTCAACTTCACGATCTTCATGCTTTTCACTGCTGAAAATATCTTATAAAAGATAATCTCAATCAGCAATGGTCCCACTGTGGATTTATTTAATTATGGTTAAAAGACTTTGCCATGATAACTGCTTGAGGCTCCTAGGGAGTGTAACTTACACATATAGTCACACTTAAGCTTGTTTTATTGTTTAGTAAATCAAATATGAAGTCCAGCTCCTTCTAATTGTTTGCAGATGTATGACATTTTCCTTCCAGTCCAGCAGCACTAAGTATGTTATAACCAATGTGAAAGTGTGGAGACCTCTGTTTAAAACAATAACATGCTTGGAGGACCTGTGTTACTGACATCATACTGGAGTACGAGGGGCCTTCTGTTTTAATACAAATGTCCACTCCCTTTTTAAATGTTGAATAGGGAGGCTGTGATGGGCCAAAGGCACTCGTGGTTTCTGCGCTTGGAATAAATGTGCATAAATGACACTAGTCCTGTTGGACTTTAAGAGGCTTCAGTGATGTGCTGAGCTTCATCGTTAGGTAAAGCACGATGCAGCGTGGCCAGATCCTATTTCTATTGACAGGAATGAGAAACATTCGGAAAGGAGCATGATTCTCTGCACTTAATCTACCAAAACATGGCCATACGCCTGAGTTACAAAAGATACTTAATACCTTCTTAACTTCTGACCTGAAGAAAACAAACGACAACTACGATATTTGTCAGTGTTGAGAGTTTTCTGTCCGCAGTGCGTGCTGTTATTTATTAGAGACCACGTAGCAAACAGATAGCATGGATGACAGGTTGATAGCAAACCATGCTGCCTTGCAGAAGACGACTCCATGGAAATGCCTGCAGTTTCCTATAATATACATCATTTTTACAATGACTAGCGATCAGAAACGTGTTCTTGTATAACCGCATTGATGTTAGAAGTGTGGGTAGCAAAAGTTTCCTGGGAAGTTCTTAAGATACTATATGTGAGCAGAAAGTGCCAGGAATCACCAAAACTGGTGAAAATATGAGGGGGAAGTTATTCTGGAGGAGGATGTCTTGTATAGAAAATGTACAGAGCCCTGAGTTTTGTGCTTCAACTTAAAACACTTTAACTGTATCTTAAATTCTGGGTTTATGACCTAACTAATCCCCCCCTCCCCACCTCTGTACAGTCAGTTCCCACTTTACTGTCACTTTTGAATTTGCCTTTAACTCAAAGGGCTGCTGAATTGGTCACTGAGGTAGATGCCCCTGCCTGTAGCGCCTGCCAGCACTTTCAGGAAGCCTCTCAGAGGGTCTGACCTGTCATTGTGAGAGTATCACTCAAACTGGGAAAAGCAAAAAACAGAGTAAGAAATGGTTTTAAGCAAATTAGCGAGTTAACTAATATTCACAGACACTTTTTGCCTGATTACAAAATATGAATAGCTGCTCTCTGTTGCCTTCATACAAGACTGAATTTTATTTCTGCTGTGGTGTTAGGCTCTCTGTGATTTGAGTCTGCTCCTATTGAAGTCAAAAGAAAATCACCCAATTAATTCAATTTTGTCAAATCTAGTCTGCAAGAAACTACTAGCTTTTCCTAGAATGTTAATGACACTTGAACAGAAAAAAAGACCAAGCAAAGGTACCAAATAACCTGTAAACTTGAGAAGGGAAAAGAACTTTTCTTTTTTTTTGCGTTCCTATCATGCTGGCAATACAGGAAGCAAGCTTTTTTGCTCCTCAGCTAGATTAGCTTGCTATACTTCTCTAGTCTCCTTATAACCCTTTGTGCTGCTGTGACTGTAAAATACAGGGAAGAGAGAGGTTGTCATAAAAGATATCAATGCTTTCTTTTATGGATAAAGAGAGACACCTTTTCCACGTAGTTCTGCGTAGGCTTGGTGGATGTTGGTTGATTTTTTCCTTCTCTGTGGGGGGAGGAAAAACATTAACTTGTTTTCTGTGTTGTTATTTTTCCCCTACAAAATCATTTTAGGGATCTCTTCATTGGTAGGGGGTGTGTGTGCGTGTGTTTAGTTTTCCAGTACTTTCCAAAGTAACTTACCATACTCAATCTAGGCTTTTACCTCAAGAAGTTAACTACATGAAAATAAGTCAAATAAGCCTAATTTTTTTTTTTTTTTTAAAGGAGAGAAGGACAAGGGGAAGCAGTTCATGATGTTTTCCACACAGAAATCACTTTATATTATATACATATATCAGGGATGTGGAACTAGCATGTCAAGGACATAAACTAAAAATTGGACAAGTGCAGGTGCGCTCAGCCTGGCCCTTTGCAGAGC
>NW_009258379.1:525230-545498 GCF_000687185.1 Egretta garzetta
GGGTTAGAGAGCCTGGGTGTGCCTCCTTCATTGACGTGTTGGCTGGGGTGCGGGCTACACTTCTGAAATGCACCTCCTAATGAGCTCCACTTAGCACGCTTCAATTTGCCTCCCTGAGCGGTCTTGGAACATGCAAACCAGATCCTGTTCAGATGAAACTAAACCTGAAATGCACTGCGTGAGCACAGCTAATATGCCACAACCACTAACGAGCGTTCGGGCTCCAGGATCGGGCTAGGGAGAGCCCAGAGACCCTCAGAAATGCATGTGCTAGGACATTGGAGCCTCTGCACCAACTTCTAATCTGCTCCTATGGGTCCACACTATTTGCTAATATAGACATAACCTACATACACCTATACTAGTTTCTTAGGCCTACCCCAGAGATGTTCTGGGAAGCCCTTTTGTAAAATGTTGCCTGTAGTAAGAAGAGTGCAACATCCCCAGTTTTCCCACTTCTTGTATTTAAGGAGTAATGCTTTCAGGGCTACTTTTAAAAGAGCCTGAGTTGTGGCAAGTTTAGTTCCAGAGCTGTTCCTCTCAACAACACAAAACCTGTTTAGTTTGAGGAAAGGATGAGGAGAAAGGCTGTGGTAGGAGAAATGAGGTCTAGTTCTCTGATTTAGGATGCCGTTAGTTCATCAAGGTGCTTACTCAGGCACAGTTCATATGTACATATGTTTGCTGCAGTACTTCAGCAAGTGGAGAATGCTTGTTGCCAGCAGTAGCCACCCTAAGAGACTGACCTGGTTACACATGCCATTTGAATGCTAATTACTTAGAAAAGCTGTAGGAATTTTGCAGGCCTAAGAGAATCCACAGAAGGATACAAGCTGACATTTTCACAGCTCTTTGTACTGAGTGTTCATAGATGCCAATTAATTTCTTGTACGTTTGGGTACATCATGCAGAGATCATCTTTCATCGGCCCATCCTGAACCAATTGTTCAAGCTGTTAATCTGTGAAACCGCTGCATTTTGCTGCAAAGAACCCTTTCTGGAATCTCTTTAATAGCCTCGAGGGACCAGAGGGGAGGTCACAAAAACCTATCTTGTTTTGAGGGCCTGGTTTTGGGCATTTTCAAAATTTGGCCACTCTGAATCATCTTCCCATCTGTGCTATTTGCACAGCTGTGAGTGTCATGTCAAGACCTTGGATAGATATTCCCTGTTCTGTCTGACCATTTTACTGTGAACATCCATCACAAGCATAAATACCAGCAGCTGCTTTACTTCCTTTAGTTACTTACTGCTTTTCCATGATTCTGACCCCTGCAGGAGTAAGCTCGGTACGTTGCAGCTAAAGATTCATACCATATGCTAATCATGCTAAATGTCCTAGATTCAGGCAGGCTTCCGAAAGTTGTATTTACCTTAGCTTCTTGAATTGTGATTATGCAGACAGGCACTAGACTTCAAGTTTAAGTAAACTCATTAGCAGTTCTCATGGCTTCTTATTCAAGAAAAATGAGATCATACAGTAGTCACATCAACTGTCATGCTTTCGGGCTTGATTTGTTGATTGTAAAGCCTGTTTGCTTAGTAGCTCTGAGGAGGCTAATGTTTTGACAGACAAAACATAGCAAATGTATTTCAGAAGGCACATGGCCTGAAGAAAGTCCAAGCCTCCAGCCGTCTGTCCTCCTCCGGAATGTCACTCTCTAAGCTGGAGGTCTTTTTCGTAATGCAATCAGAAATAACACCAGATAGCAAAGGGGAAGAATGCGCTTATGTCTAATCCTGACTGGGCATCCCATTATACTTGGCACCCCATTAAAAGGCACAGAGTATTTATTTATCTCTCTGAGGAATTCCCTGTACCTGTTGCAAACACTCAGACACAAGCATCCTGAAAATCAGTAAACCCTTCAAGAAACGAGAGCTGTCATCTCTTGCATCCAATAGCATCAGATGGCATAAAACATGATTTGTGGGAGCACAAGCTGGCTTTCGTTCCCCGTTTCAATACCTGCTGTCAGTGAATCGTGGTCTACAGAGTTGCAGTGATACAGAAAGCTTCCCTAGCTGTAACAGCAGCGTAAGAGCATCCTGGCAGCTACTTCTAGCACCCTTCCTGAGTAATTTTATAGCGATACCATTGCCGCTTTGTGGATAGATTCTTTCTCCCATACTTTTATGAAAGAATTATAGCGGTGTTCTCAGTGTGTTTGCTCTGAGCAGATCTGCAGTTATTTCATCCCAGACTACTGCATTATAGTTCCTCAGCCTGCTGAGAAAGGTTCTGCGTTCCTCCTTTCTCCAATTGTTTGCTCAGGGTAATTTTCTCTCAGCCAACACTTTTTCTCTGTTCAAACCCGAATCCTGCTTCAGATTACTTAGTATATAATGGAAATGCTCTTGCCTGTGTTGCATTTTAACTTTTGAAGTTTGGGTTACTGAGTCACCTTTTCTAACACTAGAACATCTCTAAAGGATCTCAGCATTACAGACACACACTTTTTAAAGGTACAAGGCGTTTCTTGAGCATCTCCAATGATAGGATGCTAATCTAGCAAGCTGGAAAACTAGTTCAAGAGATGAAGTTCAGAACTGTTATTTTCCTTATTTTATTCCTTTCCAAGTGATTTTCTTCATTTCTTTTTCACACTGGCAAAGGAAGGTGATAGCTACTGTCTGTGTTTGCCTTTCCGTATGTAACAAAATAGTCCTCAAGGAAGAACAAAGCTCCCCACAAACACAGAAGTGGTCTGATTTTTCACGGTACCACCTAGCGATGCCTATGTTCCTTTGCGTATCCTTTACTAAGGAAAAAGAGCTGCTGTACTATAGCCAAGCGAACCTGTCTCCCCCGTTACTTGAATTCATTCAGTATGGTGTTTAGGCTTGCTATTTTGCTGTTTTCCTATCATCAAGGACGAGGAGAACATATTAGTGAGATATTTTTGGTCTGGTGGAAACCACAATGAGGGTGTAATTTTTGAGTTCACCTTACCAGGTTGCATCTTAAACATTCTGGATATTTTGTGGTGTAGTGAACTACGCTTGTTACAGCACACTGTCATGGCAACCCCTTTGTCCTGCGTGTGTGTTAACTGAGTAAGAACATTTACTTTTTGTTCATGGGTTTTGTCTAAGTTGAGCTTGGCCATCTCCTTACATTATCCTTCAAGAACATTTATTTTCCCTCTGTGATGCTTTGTGAGCTATTTTTTCTGGACTATCATCATTTATGCGTGTTCTATAATACTTCGTACAAGATTTAAGCATCCTTTTGGCTGAAGGGCTCTTATCAAAGTGAAGTTTGCCACATACCTGGCCTGTCGAAGTTCAATTGCTTCTATCCACAAGATCAGAAGATCTGAACTTGGCTGGTAAGATCTCTTCTCTCTGTATGTGACAAGAATATATGGAATAGGTAATCAGCCATGTAAGGTTCATGGATAAAAAGCATAATATTTCACAAAGATTATATCTGTTTTCATCTTTAGTTTGCTAAGTTTTGTTTTCATAGCAGCCAGAAAGCAATACTTTTGGAGAGAAAGCTATTTGCCATAATTCAATATACAGCAAAATTTAACCTGAAAGAACATATTAAATGCACAAGAGTCCCGCTTGCACCTTCTTTCATTTACATTTTAACTTTACTAAAAATACAGGAGGGATTCGCGAATTACAAAGCTATGAATTAGTTTAGCATACATGTAGTTATTATAAAACAACTTTTATGCTCATTCACATTTGGGTTTTATTTGTTGATCTGAAATCATGTTAAAAGTTGGTTCTCTTGTAAGTATAGTGGAGAAATTATTAATGTTTGTTACATATAATTATATGGTAAAACCTCCAGCTTTGAAGCTGAAAAAGGTTACTAAGAAAACATGTTACACACATTTTTGTGAGCTACAGTGCTAAGAAAATCTTACTGAGGCCCAGAAATGAATTAGACCTTTTCTGGTATAATGTATCCGAATCTCGTAATTAGGCATTTTTAGAAGTAGATATTCAATAGACCCTTATCTGTTGCTGTTATTGAATACCTTAAATAAGTAACTTCACCTAACTGAAAAATGCCCCATAACTGCAGTTAGAAGGTGGGGCATTGGGTTGGGTTGGGGGGGTGTGTGGTTTGGGTTTTTTGGGGGTTGTTGCTGGGGTTTTTTTTGGTTTTTACACACAGCTTTCTTATTTTAATTTCTTACTGTCAAAACACTAGTTTTCAGAAGGTGGGTAAAATGGTACTTGTTTGGTCAGGGATAGCGGTGATGACCATAGATGGCTAACCACAGAAATAAGTAAAATTCTTAAATAGGATGATAAAGGGTTCAGTTTACTTTGGGAAGCTCTGAATCTGTCTTTATTGACTCCTGATTAAAAAAATTCATGCCTTTGAGTGGACATATCTGAGCATCATTTAAGCATATTTAAAAGAGATCTGAAAAGGAGAAGACATGGCTGAGCTTTCTTTTACAAGCTGAATTTAATCTGGAGTAAACTTCTAATGCACACCCCGGTATGATATGATATAAGCAAATCTGACATTGCACTTGAACGTGTTTAGTCCATGCCTGAATAGTTGTTCTGTGTAGTTTCCTGAGTACAAACAGAACTTGTTCAAGGATTTTTATATGCATATGCCTGCATGCGTGGGATTTCTGTTAACAGGTAACTGGCCATAAGTGTGTGCAATCAAACCTCGATAGATAGCGAAAGTAACGGAGAGCGTGGTGATTTTAAAGTGTCAGGCCTGAATGGCTTCAGGGATGTTTTTTGTCCATCAACACCAGTAAGATCTTCAGCCTGAGTTTTCAGATTGGTCACTGTCTACCCATTAACCTTTTCTTTCAAAAAGATGGTCTTTATAAAAGAGAACTGGCCCCTGAGTAAATAATCATCTCATCTACCTCAGTACTATCGACACCTAAATTCCACTACCAGCTGCAACTTGTACCAAAAGAAAAACTTTAATAAGTCAGATTGCTTTGTAAAGCTGGTGTTCATATGAAGATTTAGAAGTATGTTTTTAAATAATTAAAATTCACAAGAGTTAAAGAAATCCAGGGGAAAAACATCTTATGGGATGAAAAAATACCATGATGCCAGAAAAACAGTAATATGGACAATCAATTCCTGCATAGTTCTTAGCACTAACAATTTAAGAAGAAATCCTTATCAATACTGTAACAGCTGCCTGTTCTAACAGAAGTAGTTAGCATTAGAAAACGCAAGGACTTGTAACAGGTAACAAGTTTTTGTACGGTTTTAAAGAGGTTGCCAATAAGCTAATGTTTAATAACAGACTTGCATAGAGGAAAGGAATAAAGCATAGCAAAGTGAGCAGAAATTCAAGTGTGATTTTAGCTGACGTGACCTAGCTTATCAGAAAGATTGAAAAAGCAATCTCTCGTCTAGACTTACTCAGTGGAGAATTTTGGATATCTGGGCTGCATTGGAAAATAACTGGAATTAAATACACGTTAGAACCAACAAGTACAGTCCAGGACTTGGAGAAGGTTCATCTAAGTTGATAAAAACAGCATCATTTCAAGAATTAGATATCTTTGCCAAGTGCCTTAAAAAAATAGTTACCGAGTTCTACACCAATTTTGAAACCATTTTGTTTTGCACCTGCACTACTAGATCTTACTTGTGCTTTTATATCCTGTAGTATTTAAAACACTTTCTCAGTAGATTAATTTGTTTTCAAGGGACTTTCTTATCAAGAACAAGTTCTTCCCATAGCTTTTAGATGATAAAGGTGAACTAGATAAAACAATGTATTGCATGTCACACTTCAGGCTAGTTAAAAGCAGTAGTATTTCAATAGGCAGTGTTGTAGTTAGTGCTGCAGGAGGTACTTTATTCCTCTCAGAAGTTGTTGGAGACTAAATCGGGAAAGTGTGAAGAATCCAAAAGTCTTTTCCGGGGGTAAAGAAAAAAAGATGTTCTTATCTGAAGTCTGCTTGCGTTTACTCTGCATGTAGATCTTCCTCACTCTTATCTGCCTTAACTTGAAGGATCAAGACAGATTTTCTTTGCCAGCTCACTCTTCGTATGTTACTTGAGTAGAAAAGAAGTTCAGAGTGGTTGCAAGACCCTAAGTAAAGACACTGCTGACGCTTCTAGGCCCAGCATTTTTTACCCAGTGCAGAGGACACTATGCAAGCAGATAAAAAAGACAGTCTTAATTCAGCAACATTATACCGGTTGAGCACCTCTTGGGCTTCTGGGCTTGCAGAAGCAGGAAAGCATCAACAGCTCAAACGAGCCTGAGTTGGAAAAGAGTTAACACCATCCTCCTGATACGGCTTGTGCACTGCGAAAGTCGGGTGCAAGAGAAAACCACCAGGTTTTCCCGTTGTAAACACCATTTGACCATTATTTAAAACAATCCAGAAAATGTATTCATAAGTTTTAATCTATTATTCAGCATGTGGCAAATTATTACTTTGGGAAGGAAGCTGAGTTTTGTTTTGTGTGTGTGTTCCAAGATAAAGTATTCCTCTATCAGAAGGTTCTATATGCCTATAAAACGGGAAGTTCTCCATTGCTAGAAGATATCTTTGTGAGAAGGTTGCTATGTATTTAAATCAAAATGTTCTCTCCGTTATTATTACACTCAAATTTCAGTATTCACCGTTAAGAGAATCTCTTCCTTACTATGTATGCAGATTTATAAGGCTCCAGGCACCTTTGAAATAAATTGAAAGCACAGCCATGTAATAAAGCCAAAACCAGAAACTAGCCAAGGAGATCCACCCAGCAACACCCTCGAACACCCTCAGCCTCTTCCCCTAAGCACAGCTTTAGAGCACTAGTCTTGATCTTGTCTCTGCTTTCTCCACCCTCGTGAAAGCTTCCTGGGGGATTCCCCAGCTAGCAGAGAAGCCAGAGCTATGCGAGTGGCTGTTCGTGATGCAGAAACAGTTCACTCGCTTGATTTTCTTACCTATCAAACAGCTCATAAGGAGCGCGGCTGTTCGCAATACTACTCAGCCCATTTCAAGGGGAATATTGCAAAATAAGAGCAGCTCACAGCAGGAGGAAGTAACAGTTAGGGGATGAGGAGAGATTTTAACAACTGAGAGAGAAGCGTGGCGAGACCATACAGAAATGCTGAAGGCCTTGGAGAAAGCAGACTTGCAACTACTGTTTCCCCACTTTGAAACACAGCAGTTCAAAACTTTACTTATGATGCTGAAAGGTGGTATAGTCAGAGGGCCCCAGAAAAGGAAACGCTTCCCAAACTCACTGCTATAAGATACGAGTGAGGCCATCAATTTAAGACCTTTATTAAACAAAAGTCTGGGCATTTTGGAATTGTTGGAAAGTAGATTGGCAATATCTGTACCCTTCTGAGGTCTCTTATGCCCAATTTGAGAAAGCGTAGCGTGTTAAACTCTCCATCTTCCTGCATTTGGTGACTGCTACCTGTGGATTGAGCATAAAGCCTGTTCCCCAGAGCTTTCACTGGTCTGGTGGGCATCAGATGTTCAATGTCATCACAGAACCATTCCTGGCTCTCCAAGCTGCAGAAGGTTGAGACTTTTTTTTTAAATAGAGCAAACCAGTGTAATTCTATTGAAAATTAAAACTACTGGGAAATTCAGACAAAGATATCTGTAATTCTGACAAAGTGATGTATAAATCATCTGATCCAAGTGCTAGATGTCTCGTGCAATTTAAAACATTTCTATATCAAAAAGAAATCAGGTATTAAAATCAGAACATTTTCATCATAGGAATCACAGTTTGTTATTGTTATTGTGAGAAAAAGCATGCAATACTGAAATTCAGTGACATCGTTTTGCACGGTCACAGCTTGCAGGTGCCTTACTTAGGATCCACTCTTCTGGACAACATATGCACGTAGAAGGAAATCTGTCCTGCTCTGAACAGCTTAGTGGTGCATGCATTTGTGTACCTTAACAAGCACACACACTTTACACAACACTATTGCTTAGTGTTGTATTTGGGACAAAAGCAGCAGCAGCAGCTTATATCATTCTTTGCATCTGTCATGTCCAACCTAGCCAAAAACTGGCCTCAGCAAATTCTGGCTCGTAGATGCTGTGGGAGCCCCGGGGGCTCCATACACATGCCTCATCTGTGACCAAACAGGGGCTAAGGAGCCATTTCACAGCGCCTTGTCCTCAGGGTGGAGTCACACTACTACGACAGCTATGATCATTAGGCTAAAAGCAAAATATTAAAGAGACCAAGGGGACCAATTGGGATTTTCACAGACTGAATGGCCACTCAGGGGGCTGAGCCAGAAGGAGCGATCCTAAGTGTCTAGAAATATGAAAAATAGCAAAAAGGCGACAATTTTTTTTTTAATTTGGCCGTAATGTTCCAAGCAGGACAGCCATGGGATCAGCTCAAACCGTCTTTGCAGAACACCGCAGAAGCTCACGCGACACATCAACTAACATGCACTCCAACTTTATGGCATAAAGTTACAGAACCATCTCTGTCACACAGATCCAGATTCAAGATAGCATTACTGTCCCGTTGGGATGCAATTGGAATGGGCTGGGTAGACAACAGTCCTTAAAAACTGGAATCATAATATGCAGGTTTTTCCATTCCTATCATTTGTCCTTAATTTGAAAAATTAAATGCTTATGTCCCATGTTAACTATTCTTAGCACTAATTTCACAACTTCACCCAGTGATGACCAAATGGCTTTATAGTTTTTTTTTTCCCCTCCGCTCACAGCTGTCCTGAATTTATTTAGTTTGGTGCTTAGGTTGCATAAAAAAAAATTTGTGACTCAGCCTCCATAAATGTTTTAATCAGAAACCTCATTTGACTCAACTACTGCCTGAAAACCACTATCTGTAAAGAGTCAGAGGAAGGAAAGGTAGTACAGTTCTCCATTCAGGATATTAACTTAGAGTATATTTACAGCATCATAGAATAATTCAGGTGAGAAGAGGCCTCTCTAGTCCAAGGTCCTGCTCAAAGCAGGGTCACCTCTGCAATCAGACCCTAATGGTGAAAAAGGCTTTTCCTTACATCCTGTCAGAACCCCTCCTTTCAATTCACCCTAAGATTGATAGACAGACAAAAGAGATGTGCTAAAGATGCAGACTTTCTCTTCCCACCCACCCCCTTCATTTCTCAAGCTCATTTGCATTGGTCCCTCAGTTTTACTTATCAAACCATTTAGAATTATTTATTATTTCATTTGGCTGCAGCACAGAGAAGGTACCAGTCACCAGTGGAAGTTTCCTTCTGGAAGGCACAGTATGCACAGATGCAGCAAAAGCGCTCACCTGAGAAAGCCTTCCATCTTCATACTTTTAAACATTTGGTTTGCGCTCCTCCTTTATTTTCTTCAACAAAATTAAAAAATACACCTTCTTGGGTTTTACCTACCACTATTTCCTACTGTACTTTTCAGAACTGACATTTTTATAAAACTGTGCTGTATTTATGGGAAAGACTGGTTTGTTTTCTTACAAAGGGTGAAGGTGAGGAAGTACCTTCCATAAGGGAAAGTAATGCAATTTTGGAGCAGCCCTGAGTAGCACAAACATTTTCACAGAACGCAGACTAGCTCGTGAGAAGCGAATGTCATTCCCAGGTTCCCGTGGCCCAGCTCTTGCTACAAGTGAATCACTGCAGCCTTTTCAGTTTCAGAATGTAAAAAAAATCAATGTGTATCCACAAACCAGGAAAAAATGTGGTTTCAGTGATCAGTGTCTGTCCCACTTAGCATGCAAAGCTCTGAATAAATGCAAAGATTTATTCATAGACAGTGCCCACCCAACTTCTTAAAGTACTGAAAGTATATCAAGACTGATTTTAATAAACAAAACTATTGCTTATACTCTGAGGTGTCACATTAAGACGTTTAGGTGTGTTCCACTATTTAAAGCACATGCTTGGATCCCAGCAATTTCACTGACATCTTTACACATGCCTAAATTTACACGGTTACTTAATGCTGTCCTGAATAGGAATGCTGTCCTGAATGAGTCCTTCACCTTGTTGCTAGGAACTTTTATTTTAAAAGCCCTAACTAAACAACTTGCCAGAGCAAGCCTGCCATACCAAGTGGAGACCGATCCTATTCATGGGTGGGTAGGAAATGCTTGAAAGTATAGGAGGGAGTAGCCTTGATCCGAAGGAACGGTGCTGTTTACTCAGCTTGCAGTTACATTGCTGGGACAGAGTTTTCAGAGAATTCTGAGTATCCCAGCTTGTCTCACATCTAGCAGCACTGTCCCTTTTAGATACTCTTCACATCATTTTTGTGCCTATTTAATTCTTTATTCTCTCATCCTCTTTTCTTTACTCAAACTGGCAACAAGTGCCAAAAACTGACTGGAAACAGCAGTTCACACTGTGATCCTGGATAAATTACTATACAATTAGCAACATCGCAACGTGAGTTTCAAAATGTTAATGAAATAAAGCTGCTCCTTTAGGAAACTAAATACTTTACAGTTTGTGATTTATGGTGACTCGAAATAGGATTGTGAACAGTTTACAGTGCCAGATGAAAAATGATTGTCGCTTTTACTAACTAGATACTTCATGCCACTTCTGTAGGAAGCGATGCCTGGCTTGACTAAAATAATCATCTCCTCAGTATCCTCTCTGTAAAACCTTATCCATTCTAGAAACTGAATTGAAAAAGTGTTATGATCTGGAAATCAGATACATTTTCTTCATTATGAGGAGCAGAACGATGCAGCAGACATGACTGGTTTGGGACGCAGTGACACGTAGCCATATGGTCAGAGTTCTTTCCATGAACTTCTAAGATTCATTTTCTGGCTTGAGAGGTTTTGCTCTTTACTACTGGACATTTTGGGCAAGCACACGTACATGTAGTGAGTATGAAACCTTATGGGGCAAATAAAGTTACTGCACAAATAAGTAATAATAAATCAAGCCCAAGAGTTTTAGGTCAATATGCAGAATTAAGCTATTTACTGAATGTGCTGTAGATAAGAGATCATTGTTCTTTGCTTTGAAAAGATTTCTGGTTTTAATATGTATTCAGCCATTACTTATCTATTATGCTTTGCTTCCTTTTTATTTTCCTTTCATTGAAAGTGAGACCCAACTCCTTAAAAATCATTTGGACTTGATCCTAAAACACATTGAACGCTTCCCAATCCTTTTGAAAATAATAGAATACAAGAACTTTCATGACTTAGTTTTCATTTCTCCAAGGTGTTTTTGAAACTTTGAAATCAGTTCAAAGATCCTATCTTGTTATTGTCTGCGACATTGTATTTCTTTTCTTTCATATTGATCTTTTTGCCTGTCCATGAAATCTCCAAAGCACACTAATAGTCTATTAGATCCTAAATAAGTTTAGATACAGATCTAGATGCGGAGCACATTTAGCTAACTGCTAGAAACCAGTCTTGCCATTGGTCTTCTGCCAGTGTTTTGCATATTTATTGGTAGCATCTGATTAATTAAAACCAGCCTCTAAATCAATGGAGTTGGTTAGGTGCTATATACAAAAGTTTTCAAGCTACTTAAGCCTACATGTTTACAGTCTGTTAAAAAAACTTCCCCTCCTCTTCACTAGTCCCTGTCTGGAAATCTTGTATTTTGCAAAAGCTTTTAAAAAATCTTTACAGGCCACAAAAATCATTACCTACCAGACTGGTTTTCTTGCTATCCTTTGAAATCCTCCACTCCCTCCTCTTTTAGGCTATAGGTTATTTGAAAGTGGCACTGTCTTTTGATTCAGAGCCTGCATATCAGCAGAAGAGTGGAATCCTGATTCATGACGAGGGCTTCCGCAAGCTAACAGCACAGAGAAATACAAGTACCATGTTAGACCTCTTAAGCTTACGCAATAAATTTGAAGTTGATTAACCTGGGAGAAGGCTTAATGCTGCAAACAGTGGTTTGGGTTATTCAAGCCAAGAAAAATCATAGTGGCATAAATAATAATAGAATTGGTAAAATTATCAATTTTAAGCAATTCTGCCCCTTATCCTATCAATGTGCTTGTAGATGTTTACTTTGCCTCCACTATAAATAGACCATCTCACTAATACTTAGGTACATATCTCCTTGCTTTACCTTTTAATTCTGTTCTTTGCTCTTGGCATTAATTACTTTGATATAATTAGTCTCCCTTAGATTCATCTTCTGTCAGTTCATCTCTTGCCTTGTCAGTTGTTAGAAGACACCACTTCATGAAGAAAGAGCCACTAAGCAGTTTTTTTGCCATCCAGCAGATGAATGAGCATGGCATGGACTTCCCCCCTGAAGTGCACAGCTGCAAAGCTGAGTGGACAATCAATCGTGTGGAATTAAATCCACCTGGAAGGCATTTGAGGCAGCAAGATATCTATGAAAATCTTGAGTGTGATTGACAGCTTTTTCCAACAGCTTTGATGGAAGTCTAAATTGAGAAATCTCTTCTCCTATCCTGCAAGAATTTATGAGCAAAATTTGTTTTGACCAACCAATATTGGCCTGTATTCAACAGCATATGAGGCCCTTATGTTCCCCTGTAGGCTTGTGCTCATTAGTTAACCTCTGCAATGGTCATGGAAAGGATAGATGAGATTTTAATCAAACATTTATGACTGTCAGTAGAGCTAGTGACAAACCGGGTGGTGAGACAGTTATGCTGAGCAATGTACCGATAATGTTCTGGGCATCCCTCAGAAATGCAGACAGGCTACATGTCCTTGGCAATTAGCTCATATACTCAATTTGCAAGAAAATCAAAAGCTAGGACCTTGTGCCTTTTAAAGGGGGAATAGAATAGACTGAAAACCAAGCAAAATACCTTCTGAAAAAAAGATGAAAGAAGGGCCTCAATGCTACCTTTTCAGGAAGGATGGCTAAAGCTTCCCACTCATCTTACCTCCTGGAGCCAGGAGCAAGAGAAACATCTCATACCACAAAGCATTAAAAAACTTGTCCAGTGAATCTGTCCAGGCGTGTTCCTTCCCTTCCCCATGTTAGCTACAAGGCCAATTCCTATTTATTCCTGCAGGTCTCTCCAGGCAAAAAGCCTGGTTTGGATGGGCATCTGTACTAACAGCTGTCCCACAGTAGATCTCCTTCTACAGGCATGCTAGGCTCCGTGCTGCTGGTGCTTCCCAGTGCCTGCCAGTCACCCCCCCGGGTCACTGGCCAAAAGGCTTGCCTGTTACTGAGCAATTGCGAGTACTCGCATACCCCTTTGAGGGCGGAAATGGTTAATTCCTCAATGTCCTTGGCTATACTGCCTACGTAACATCAACACGTTCTGGGGAGTGCCCGCACTTTGTCACAACCACAAATAGTTTCAAAAACAACAATTTTCTTTAATTCGGTTGTAAACTACTCCCTCAGGAATTTCAGCAACTTGCACAGAGTAGAAGGCATCGTCAGAGGAGCTGCTTGTCCTTTCAGGACCATCCTGCAAAAGCTGATTTTCTCACCAGGCTGTGTTTTGACAAAGCATGTGTCTCTCCCAGTGCTCACTTACCTGTGTTCTGTATGTTTTAAGATCATCTTGAGACTTGCACGGTGCTGTATCAATTTTAGATTGTTTTTATTGGCAACTAAAGTATACTACCACGCACCCATGTGAACAAAATTACAGAGCCCAGACAACTTTTGTACAGAGTTCCTTTGGCCACAGCTTCTCTGTGGGTTTCATTTGGCAGAAGTGATATCAAGCAGAAGTCTTTCCTTCAGCTTCTGATGCAAACTAAAATGCACCTTATAAATAGAATATACAGGCACTGAGAGCAGTGCCTTTGGGCAAACAGCCACCTTTGGGCTATGGGAAAAATCCAGTTAGATATGATTCATAAATATAATGAATAGGGTGCCATAAACTCGCTTTGCTCTTCACAAACAAAGCCACATTCTCTGCCTTGAAAAATTAGAAGAGGTGGGAAATTTAAGGGGAAGGGGAAAAAAAAGTGGACTTGAATTGTCAAGAGTGGAAAGTATAATTTTCACAACCATCGAACAACGCATGGAGTAAAACAAGGGGCTCTGTAAGGCACTGAATCCCTCTGTATCTCGCTTCTGATGAGCTCCAGATTTAATTTCACAAAATTTGAAGTGCGATACATTTCAAAAAGAAGCTAGTTTGTTCTTTAAACTCCAGTTTAGTTGAAGGCTCCTATTGATTACAGCTGGAGCTGGATCAAGCTTGTGCTGACTGTGTTCTCCTGGCAGACTCTCATTTGTAAATACCTTTCATCTCATCCAGCAGTGATAATGATGTGCTTAGATGATGTGGCAGCAATTATTTAGCTGCTACATTAGGTCTTCTACTTCATGCTAGCCAAGTACCCTAAAGTCAGACCACAGAAAGGGACACTTACATTTCATTAAATCTTATGATTTCTTCTGAAGTTGTAACAGCTCTTTTGTAGTTTAAGTAGTCATTTCTTTCTTCTCTCTTACTGACAAATCTGGAAGCAAAGGGCCCTATTCCACCGTATTTAGCAAGTTTAAACATGTTACAAATAACCTTGTTATCTGATAGCACACCCCAAAGGAAAATCCCTCAAAACTTCCATTTTCCCAGGTTTCTGATCATCCTGTCTACTAACTAAAGATGAAGCAGAAAAAAGGGGGTGGTGCAGGCCTTGGTTACTCTCTGAATGGATTTACACACTTGCTTAATACTGTGTAAATACTGGAAAATAAAGCATGGATCTTGTCAAACTCAAGAACTTAGCAAATAAGGAGCATTAGGAACAGCACTAATAGCAAATAGAGCTGAAGTATCTACTGCCAAGTCAGTGAGAGATCCCATGTCCTGCCTGGCAATCACTCTAAATACATCCTTTCTCCCACTTCATGTGACCTTTTCAGGCCAGCAATGTTGTGTGTTAGTTTAATATTTTAAAACTGGAACTTTACTGGTATTTGGCCTACTTTTTTTCTATTTATTTTCTAAACAAATGATAGCCACTCCCTTCTCAAACTAACCTTTTAAACTTCGCCAGAAGTCTGTGAAGATCACAAGGTATAAAAAAAAAATTAAAAATCACATGCTTAGGCAAACAAAGGCAGGTTGCTCCATTTCACCATCCCGACAGCCCTGCAAGCAGACTTCAGCAGTACTCTACTTAATCTAGGAAATGCTGCCGAAATCTCATTTTCAGTGAAAAGTGCCAGGATTGTGGTAGCACAGCATCTATTCTGAGGCAAACCCATGTAACTTCCCAGCCAAAGACCAGGGGGAAAAAAAAAAAAAAAAAAAAAAAAAAGAAAAGCTGAGAAAAGCTGTCCCAATTGCTACTTCTACTTGATTGCTTAAAGGCAGCTGGGAAGTCAGATCCTTAGCCTGAGGGCAGAGTCGATCACAGTTTTAAGGCAAAGTAATTTTGGAAGAAAAAATAGCTCTCTCTTCCCAAGGAAACTTCTGGTTTTTAAAATGTTAGTTTTTATTTATTACTGGCTCATTGAAAGAACAAAGTATTTTTTGGTGTCTTTTTTGTTCCCGAACACAAAAAAAAAATGTGGCTAAACCCCAGAAAAATCTTAGTTCGGGGCCAAAAATAATAATAATTTTCAGTTTTAAGATTTTTTTTTTTTGTCAGGTTTTTGAAAGAACAACAAATACTTCCCAAGCACCACTCCAACTTACAATCTTCAGTAGACTGCACGCCCTCAGCTTATTTCAGTAACCTTCCGTGTCCGTCCCCCCTTTGCCCACAGCCCACCGCAGCCTCCCTCGGGCTCACGTCTTGCTCTTGCCACATCCCGGGACAATTCTCCAGCACCACATGGGGTGCCTTGTACCACCATAACCTTCCGTGTCCGTCCCCCCTTCGCCCACAGCCCACCGCAGCCTCCCTTGGGCTCACATCTTGCTCTCGCCACGTCCCGGGACAAGTTCTCCAGCACCACATGGGGTGCCTTGTACCACCACAGCACTCGCTGTTTAGGCTTTCTTCTAACAGCTCCGATTAGGCTTTGAATCAGAAAAACAGCAGCAAAATACAGAGATTGGCAGGTACTTACCAGCTCTCCGGTCAAAAAGTGAGCATCGAGAGCACCTTGGTGATCTAACCAGATCACACTGGCTGGTCTTGAATTATAATAAAGTATTTAATAAACACTATTTCTGTGAGTGAGAAGCAGCTACATTAGTAAGGTTTTTATGATGTACCTTGCTTTTTTCCCCCATGCTTTCCTTTAAGCCTCCACTTAGTCACCTCTATCATGATACATCTTTTTAACTTTGATGTTCATTTTTCTACCTTCATGAATATTCATACTGCCTTTTCCCCCTACACACCCCCTTTTACCTTCAAAGAATAAATTTCTTTTTCCCTGGTGCTTCTGCCTCTCTTTTGATCCTGCCTGGCTTCACTTCTTGTATCTATTCTCTTTCAAACAAAGAATTTTTAAAACTTCATTTTAAGCCCTCTTCATGTTAAGAATTACATGGAAAATAGAATTTTCCACTTAAGTGCAAATGGAGAGCCAGCTAACATGAATTCTTAAAGCAAGACAGACAAACAAAAATTTACAGGATCCTGTTCCTGATGGTTTTCTTAGATCAGTACCATATAACGCTGCTCGTTTGTAGCACAAACTGACATTGCCACAGGAATCTTCACTTTCGCACATCCATTTCCCTTCACTTTACTTGAACTGTGCAACCTGAACATTGTGTTTTTCTATCCCAGCTCTTCCAATCCCCTCCCATCCCTAGAGTATATTTTGGACCAAATCAACCAATGTGTCTTTTTTAAGTACTATTTCCATAATTTGCTTTTATTGTTCTATCATCCAAGAGTTGTAGAAGGCGTGAAAAGTGAGTATCTTTTAACCATTTCTTTTTTTATTTCACAAGAAGGTAAAATATAGGCCAATGCCCTCCAATTATACTTCCAAAGTAAATAAGTTTCAGATAGATTTCTTCAAAACAAAGCATCTGTGGGTACATACAGCAACACGCTAAGAGTATCACATAACTATGTAGGAAAAATTCATAACTAAATAATGCCTTCAAAGGCATTTCTGAAGTTGGAACAGCATCAGGAATCTGCTTATTTACGTAGGGAGCTGTGGAGATTGCAGCATGTTGGTACTGCCAACAGATAGGATGATTAGTGCTAAAAACAATATCATCATTTAGATAAGCCTTCTCCTTCTGATAGTTGCTATTGAACTCAACTTGAACTTAAACGTTCTCAGCTTGGGAACTACAGTTATAATTCCTAAACCAACTCATTCAGCTGCAAAGGCTGAAAGAGAATAAGATTTTATTGATAAAATTGGTCTCTTGCATCAACTATTTTAAGTCCCTTTTCTTACATTTTAAGTCCCTTATATCTTAAGGTCCCTTGTTTCTTCAGTTAGAGTGTGCACTGATGAGCTATGCATTCAATACCAAAAAAAAAATCATCAGGCTATTGTATTTCAGGCTAGGGTTGGCTATCACACAGTTTATGCTAAGGGCATCAATTTGCTTGCTGCGTTGATTTTGTTCCGTGGATAACTAGCTGCCTTTACCATCAGAAGGACACGCAGACAGGCTGCACAGGCAGACCAGCTTTTCAGACTGCATCCCCCATTGCCATACCTTTGCCAGCAACCCCCCCATGGAGATGCCTCCCTCACTGTAAGGAGACACTGTGGTTCCTCACAAGAGGAACAGTCAGATTAGGACTAAAACAGTTGAAGACATGCCAACATACAAGAAAAGCAAGATTGATTTTTTTTTTTTTTGCAGGACCTGTTTTCTGTGTTGTCTCAGAATAAAAGCTGATTTTTAAAGTGTGCTCTGAAGCACAATTTTTAGGTAGAAGTTTGTGTTTTCCTTTGCAGGGACCCAGCAGCTGCCAGTGTAAGTGCTGTGAAAAGGCTTGCAAGGATTTAATGAGTGATTCTTCAACTTCCTAATTAAAAACCACAATGAGCTTTCAGGCCTTTATTTCCCTAATATTGCAGGTTGTAGCAGTAATATTTTGTTCAGTCAAGCCTAGCTAAAGGAAAATGCTTATGAGGTTTCCAAGGAGAGAAATAAACAAAATGGAAATGAATAGGGAACTTGGAACTTTTAAGTGTACGTAATTAAGAAAAAAAATACATCCTTCAGATAATTCTGGAAACTATTAGGAGATATTCATAATTCATAACCAGTTGTTTGGTTTTCTTTCAAGCAAGGGGGCAGCTTTACATCAAACACTGACTAGCTTTTCCATTAACTTAAATAAACAAAACAGTATGCTTCAAGTTAAGTGAACATCTTTTTATTTTTTTCCCCCCTTTTTAATAACTGTGTGAATTAGAAATAAGAAGACATTTACTTTCAACTAGGAAATTAGTTTGCATGCTATTTCTTCATGTTAAAAATACTTTGGAACACTCACAAAAACAATGTTAAGCTGAATTTATGGAAACGTTCCATATCAGTTTTGAAGATGATATGCCAGATGTCGGGGAGAACTCTTTCATCTGCAATAATGGAATAGTTTAATCCACCCTTGTTGTTTTTGAGTATAGTCCAAGTGTATTGGTCATCATGGGTGGGTGATCCTCACTTAGGCAGGCATGAACCAAAAAGCACAAGTTGTTAGACCTCTAGCATAAAGTCACCAGAAAGCAACAGCAGGAAATACTCTACTGAAAGTAAAAATAAGCTATTGCAATGTAAATCAGAAAGTTTACCATTATGACAGCTCACATTTTGAAGCACTACGAGACTTGCAGCTACATTGCACTGAAGTATTGGATTGTAACTTGAAAGCAAGGATGGCTCCATTTATTGCCCCAGCAGAAAAAAAAGCCAAAAAACCAAATTCTAAATTTACATAGATCAAGCAAAAACATGGAATATCTTTCTTTTTGATAAGCGGGAAGACTAATAACATTATGGCCTTCTGGTAGGGGAAGAAAGTACTCTTCCCTTGGAGAAACTTTAAACACAAAGACAACATATATTAATATCCATGTTCTTGTTTTAAGAATACACAAAGTAACATTGGATAGAAAAAACTATTGTTAAATGGCTTTTGGGACTAGTTTTGGTGGCCTTGTGTCAGACTAACATTGTCATATTAGCCATACCACTTTTATTTGTAATAATCATTACTGTATTACTTGAACAGTGTTTTACATGTCACATTCATTTAGTGTGATTCGATAATGAAGTATATCTTTTTATCAGAGCATATTCCTACAAGCTGTGTTGAACCATGGCTTGTACTGGTGGGGGCCTGGAAAAGTACAGAGCACTGACACGGCATTAGGCTTTTTAACTTGCCGTGCCATTTCCAGCGTGGACAGCTACTGCGCAGAAGGCATAGGAGGGGAACACATGTTTGGGCACTGATTTAGGTTAAGGACCCTTACCTTGTCACCACTGAAATGTTGTTCTGAACGTAACGATTCTAAGTGTTGTCTTACGTTAAGATACAGGGCAGAAAAAGCATGTTCGGTTGCATATGGCACCTCAGTCTCCAAAGTCAAAACCAGCTCAGAATTAAAAGCCATTTACCTTTTGCAGTGTAATTTACAGGCTGCGTGGCATACATGAGAGAAGGAAGGTAGCAGCGCAGATGGAGGCAAAGTAGAGGAGAAAGGAAGCAATGCATCAATTCAAAGCTTCATTCATTATTTTTTTTTTTTTTGCCTTTTCAGCTGCCTGCCACTCCCAAACAAACATGTGGGAGATGTTCTAGTGCTGAAAGCTATGGCTCACTCCTTTATTTAGCTATTCTATGTGATAAGTCAATTCAGTTTGGACATACCAAAGACAATACATAATTGTGACAAAGTACTGCAGTCCAGACTTGATTATTACAGCTTGATCCCTTGTTAACTCTGTTGAGTAAATAGAAGTATGCTTTTCCGTACCTTCGCATTCATGAAGTCACTGTGGTCGGGTAACTTCCCAAATTCATGGTACTTGCTAACAGTTTTGCAGTCCAAATACAAAAATCACATGAAGAACTAGAAGTTGCATTGCATTTGATTTTTTTAATTTTTTTTTTTTACATTTTTTTCATTAATACTTTGCATTACTTCTATTTTGTTGTGCCATGATGTCCAGGAGTACTAAAAGACAAACCTACTAAGAGCTTGCTTTGCTGTACTCTCAAATTTGAGAGAGGAAATGCTTCGGCACAGCAAAAGAAGTCGTGCAGTTTTTCATGAAAATCTCATTAATTTAAACATTCTACCTCACATATTTGCTTAAATGTAGGTCTTGGCTCTTACATATATTTTTCCTGTGCAAACAAGTATTTGTGCAGGTTACCTCCGCTCAACTGTGAAAACTTGTTACCAAGGCAATCAGTCCAATATACTTAACATGAAAAGGCCAAAGGAAAAAATCTAAAAGGGAA
>NW_009258379.1:545514-585001 GCF_000687185.1 Egretta garzetta
GAGTTTATGGGCTGCTAGAGTTGTACAGAATTATAGACGCTACCTCATGACACTACTGGATAGTGACCGTGCTGGTTAGAGCACAGGTCTCTATGAATAGGTTTTGCCACTCTAGAAGTGAGAAATTTCTCCAAATATTTCGACTTTGGGTACCTACTGACCCGATATTACGTAACAGATTTTCTGCTGGTATTTACCACCGCAAAGCGCAGCCTCCCAACACCAATGAGTTAAAAGTTGTCTGGGCATCCAGCCCAGATGAATAACATCCCAAATGTTGAAGGAAGTAGCAAGGGAAATAGAAAAGCCTTTGACAGAAATTGTTGATAGCTTGCTAAGGCTAGGGAGGGAACCAGGGAATTTGGAGGTTGCTAATGTTGTTCCTATGTGTAAGAAAGGATCAGGGAGGATCCAGGAAACGACATAGCAGTGAGCTTGGCTTCAGTTGCAAGAACAATATAAGAAACATAAATAAGAGACAGAATACTTAATTTGCTAAAATAAAGTAAGTAATACTCATGGAAGAACTACAGTGGTCTGATTTCTTCAAGTGTTTTGCCTTCAGCTGGTTATTTCGGAAAAATACTATATATTAAGCATCTTGCAGACAGAAGGAAAGCTAATGAAGTGGACAGAAAGTGGAAGGTTTTACAGAATCCTGAAGTAAATTGTCCACAATACCTGCAGTACTGTGCAGATCGTTGTATGCCTGATATCAGACTCACTGGTGCCATTGCTTACATGGGAGGCAGTGTTTTCAGTTCAGATGAATCTATTCGAAAAATAGGCCAAGTCATTTTCTGGTCTCACTCACACTGAGAGCTCAAAAAATTCAAGCTGATTAGCTAAAACATTTATTGTTTACATTCAAAACAAATAGAGAACAGCTTCACTGGAGTCAATGACAAGTGCAACACTGACATCGGTGGAGTCATTCTGCATTTGTATAAGCCATTCAGAAACTTGTCCATGGGCACTGCTCAGTGGGGGCAGAAATATGAATTTGAATCCCATAAGGTCATTTTAAGAGCCCTCTTTTTGATCTGGTGGAATATTCTGCTTACAAGATTGCTACAGACCAGAGAAGGCAGCCTACAAACATTTTGACTTGTTTGTGTATATACTCATCTGTTCAAACAAGGAGAGCATGAAGATGCTGTAGTAAGTTGCAGTATGTTGCAAGCCAGCGAGCAGCCAGAAGCTGAGCACTTCAATCCCAGGAGTCAGACACACTTGAGTTAGTTAAGAATACAGTTCTCCAGCTCCGAGCACAACATACAGGTAGGAGCTAGAGGAGAAAATGTTTAACTGGGTTAAATAAGATGAAGGATAGATGTGGATTGCATTTTTTTTTCCCTCCAGAAGTTTGAAGCACTGGTGAAATGCATCTCGCAAATTTGTATACTTCTCATAATGATACAAAGAAAATTACAGAGATTAAGATGTTGCATAAGTGAGCAAGCAGCATGAGTCAGGGGGTTTGGGAAAAATGAGTCACAGCGTGAAGGGAATGGAGCCAGGTTTGTAGCTCGGAAAGAGAGACTAGGAAAGAATTTTGTGGATGTAGATAAGAGCCTGACAGAATGGATTGCAGTAGAGAAGCTGAAAAACTAACTAGCTCTAAAACAGGGAACCATACACAAGATTTAGAGAAAGCTACAGCTAAAAAGCAGGTCAGGCAAAATTTTTGTACACAACCAGTGGTTGAAATATAGAGCAGGCTGCCAAAGTCAGCAATGGAAGGACATAATTGTGTAAATCACTTCAAGAGGGAGTGTGGGTACATTTTTGGAAAATGAGGGAATCACTGGGTATAGCTATTAGTGAGGCTTGTGGAATTAAAACTATGAAATGCAAGTTGATTTATATTTTGAAGGAATACAGGAGCAAGCTCTGCTGCCCTCCATGGCTCCCACATTATTTCTGTAGCACCCTGCAAGCTTCAAACAGTAGCCTATGCAAATCAGAGCATTAGCTTAAACCTGCAGATGGTTATCAATATCAACATCGTCTAAAATGAACTTTCTAGAACAGCCCTGGAGCTTAGGGCAAAAGGCAGTATTTATATTAGGATGAGTCATTGGGGTCTGATGGCTATATTTACCATAGTAGGGTTGAGGACTTCCATAAACATTTCTGAAAGAGCAGTGTGGTTTACATGTAATCTAATTGAGAGACCAGTGTCCTTAATTGTAATGTTCCTCCCCCTACTCCTCTATTGGCTCTGACTCTTTAAATCAATTTTAGGTTTTTATATAGCAGTAATCACTGCAACTTGATAAAGGACCATACCACCTAACCCGTTTGGGGAATGCTAAGGTTTGACCAAGCCCAAGCCTGTGGGAAAAACAGGATACGAGATTCATATAATTAAAGACTGTGTCGTGATGCTTAACGGATCTGAATTCAAACTGTTCAGAGAACCTGAATTCTGAGTTTCACAATCCCTCAAGTACTTGACTTTGAAACTGTCACATTCTTTCAGTGTAGTATTCTGGACACAACACCTAAAAACAACATGAAAATTAAAGTACTCAATCCAAACACATTTTACAAACTTCGTTAATTTTTTATAACTATTTAAAGTACAAACAAACCCCATAATAAGTTTGCTTTTGAGTGACCTATTGAAAGACTACATAATTATCTGTGCTCAATTATTACAACGATCAAGACACTGAAGTTAACCCAGCTCCACTTTCAAGTAAGATCGATCTGCAAAAGGATTGTTAGAGAACCCAGGCTATTTGAAAGGAAGTTTTCCAACTACACAGGCTGTAACTGTCCAGAGAATAACTGGGAATAAAAATTTGAGCAACATCTTAGATCGGAGTCAGAGGTAAAACGAATTTAAGTTTAATCTATATTTTACATGTTGCATGCTTCAATAATCAAACAATATCCAGGTTGTTTAACAATTTAATATGAAATTACATCCCTTGTTTATCTGTAAACCACAGAACCTTTTAAAATGTTAGCTGAGATTAGAAAATAGAAATAAAGAAAGGGTAAAGTTAGAAGATAATTTTTTTTATGGGTTACCAGCGTAATTTAAATTGCCTACCTGGGCGAGCAAACATATATGCGACATACAGAAATGAAATTTAAACAACAAAGTTGATGAGGAATGAGTTGAGGGTGTTTTCAGGTACAGCTTACAAGATACTTGCTTAAGATAGAAGCTTCAGCTGTGACATCGGTTGTTGAAACACTTATGGAAACCAACTTTATCATGATGACACTAAATGTGGAAACAAGGATGCAGAGGAAAGATGCTCCAGAATGAGCTTGTAAAAGCCCATTATTTTCTTTCTAGATCTGTTTCTTATACTGCACTCATCACTGTGGTATCTTGAGTGCTTTCCAGTAGTGCATTAAGCAACACGACAAACATCTGTCACATGTTTGTTCTTTCACCCTCTCCCCAGAGGGACAAGTGTGTGCAGTGGAGTGTCTTGTTTTAATTTTTTTAATTATTATAAATACGCATGCACGTAACACATTATTAAACATTCGTGCTAGAGAGGAAAGGTCAGACAAATTTATCTTACTCTTAGGATTAAAGCTGGTAAACTCTGATGTTCCTGTAGGAGTTTCTATCACACCCGCACCCCAGATTGCCAAGTCTTTAGATACCAAATCAGTCTGGGCATGGGTGTCCGCAGTAGGCAGGAACCAAAAGTACGGATCCCCACTACCCTCATTTACTGTTCACACTTAAGTCCAGGGATTCTGTCAAGAAAGTTCAAATAGAATGAGATAGTAGGATTTAAGGAAAAACACGTGCTTTCCATAATCGCGATCTCATCCCAGTGTTA
The DNA here is from genome assembly GCF_000687185.1 of Egretta garzetta. NCBI lineage: Eukaryota > Metazoa > Chordata > Aves > Pelecaniformes > Ardeidae > Egretta > Egretta garzetta. Next base: position 549,333 of record NW_009258379.1, read on the forward strand.
CTGCAATTGATACAGACTGAAAGCAGGAATTGATGCAGCTTCCAGATCAGTGTCACAGAATCAGAGGGCACTGTGCAAGTTACGATAAACAAGCTAGGAATCTAATGGATTGGAAAAGTCTGATTTGAACTGGAAAAGGAAGTTCTTAGAATAACGGAATGAAGACATAGGAGTTACTGGTTTCCATACAGAGGGGACATAACTGGGAAAACAATCTGGAAGCTTCAGATCAGAGTTCAGTCAGACCCTGAACGATTGCAGATAGACAGTCTACCTGTTCAAGGACAATGAACACATAAGTGGGAATCCCAGATCAATATTGGCACCACCAGTGTAAGATTATGCTATTTCATAAGGGGGGAGAGAAGCACGTGCATTGGTAGGTAGCTACCTGTACCACCTCAGAAAACAATGTAGCTGATCTGCCTCATGCCAAGCAGACCTCCAGCATCAATGTTCCTTCCTTCCTATGACTTCCCCTGTCTATTGCTCCAGTAACTCTCAGGACAATTAGAAAAAATAAAACTGTTTCTCTAATGGAGGATGATTCAGGTCACATTGACTGCCAAGAAGCTGAGGACTTCGCTTTGGGCTTCACTCAAAGGCATAGATGCAGGGATCCATGCAGCAGCATCACATTGCAAAATCCACCAGTGCTTCTTTCTGGGCTGGGCTGCTTCTGGTATCACACCACTACAATTCACATTTGGCCCCGCTTTCAGCACTGAAATCTTCCAGTCACTCCCTCACCCTTCTATCAGTCAGAACAGTAGACATATCTGTAGTTACTGCAATAGTAGAGATTTCAGAACTGAATGTTCCAGCACTGAAACCTTTCTAGCTGCCTTTTGTTCTCCTCCCGCAATATTTTCCTGAAAGCACTTAAACACGATCAGCCTTCCTCTAACATTACTGATGTCTTTGCATGTATGCAAGCAGAACTGCTCCAAGCATGGCAACCTACTGCCCTTCCCCAGTGAAGGCTACAGGCTGCTCTCCTGTCCACCTTCACTTTCCACCATAGACAATTCAGTAAAGCCCACAAAAAAGAGGATTGGAGTTTTCAAATAACTCCCATCAATACTTCATTCTGTGTATCTGTTTCCCTAGCTTGCCTAGGGACGCATCTCAACAGAAGATCCAGAAAAACCAGCCAAAATGGCAAAAAGTACCATGACTATGCAGATTAACAACACTGATAAAGCTCTTCTGAAGTCCACCAAGAACATGCCACATACCAATATGCATTTTCATAGCATGTCAAAGGCAGATGGGACATACAGTCACAGCTAATATGCAACCCAGGTCAGGATCCTAACTTGAGTAAGAAGCTTAGGAGAGCTCTAAAGGTTTCCTTGAAACAAGTCTCAAGAAAAGGTTGTTCTTATAAACACAGATCTTTGTGGCCATAACATCTAAGCCTCTGAGAATTTCCAAATGAGGCAGCAGCTAGCAGTCAAACAGTACTTTTGAATAACTTTTTTTTCAAACTGAACTTACCAATGAAAGTATCACAGACCTTGAGCACATAAGTCAGTCTGGTTTGCTTCATTTTAGCTGGTGTAGCTTATTATTCCATAGAAATTAAGCTAAACAGAAATCAAGCCATGGATGCAAATGGCAACACAAGGACTTAATGCATTTTAACTAATCCATCTTAAAAGGTAATGCACGTTAAGTTCACTCATATATGAAGTTCCTAAAGATCAAATAAACTTTATTCCAGTACTCTGCAACAAAAGGGATTTGAACAGTATGAGTATTATAGCCATTTTATTTTCAACTTTCGTAGAAACGGGAGTACACGCACAGCCCAGTGAAGCCTCTGCAAAGAGTTGCATTGAACTCCACCGTGTTTTGGCTCAAGCATTTAATGATGTGTCAGGCTGGTATGAGGCAGCCAGCTATAGTCCCTGAAAGTCTTTACACCTGAGAATGTGCTTTTCAGCTGTCAGTACAGAACAATGCGGTCAGCAAGCCCTGCATCAACACAGCAGCTTTAGGACTGATATTAGGCAGAAATGCAAAGAGCAGGCTAACATAAAAGGACTTTATTTTTCCTGTCAGATAAAGAGAGGATATATGCAAAATATTTGGACATTTTGGGAAAGAGCAAACACTGAGAATTAATTCGAACTGTTGATGGTTTATTTTTTATTGAATCTTGTGGTCAAAATTGTTTTCATTTGCTATGAGAAAGAATCCATCATTTTTTCCAAAGCACCACCCAGAATCTGCCACTGGTGATGTTCTAACATCCCCAGTGCCTATACAAATAGAGAGGTCAGCTGAGATTTGTAAACTAGAGATCATAAGTTTTAAGGAATTTGTTTATTCAGCCTAGAGTCTCCAAATTGTGTACAATGCCAAAATTTAGAAGTCCTTTCACTGTACTGTGTCAGGTTACAACAAAAAGCTCTCCAAACATTTGGGATGTTCAGATGAGAAAGCAAATTGTAATTCCATTTTAAGCAACCTATTTGTCAGCACATGCAGTTTAATTATAATTAAGTACCTCCCGGAGTTATAATGAATAGGCAAAATCAAAATGTTGGGTTTATGCTTGTATAAACCTGCATTTAGTGTGAACTAAAAGCTGCCTGAATTACACTGAAAAGTATCAGTCTAGTATTTGCATTTTTAGCTGTACTGTTCAAACACAAACATACATAAACTCTTTCCAAAGACTTTCACATATTGACTGAATTAGGGGAATTTTCATGGGAATGACGAGAGGCAGATCTCTTCCTGATGAGAAGGCCACCACGTACCAAGTTCCAAGTCCCTGTCCAAAGTATGGAGCACGGGAACCGTGCAAAAGTGATCACCAGAGTCTTTTTAGTATTAGCAAAAGAACATATTTCTAACCCGTCTCACTCTTGAGAAAGTGCTGAGCCACATTTGCTGAAGTTTTCCAGAGTAATTCAGCATGCAACAAACAACCAGCATGGGAAAAAAAAAACCACCAGAGTAAAGCAGTCAAGTGATGGAAATACGATAAAGTTGCAAGAAGCTTACAGGAATTTTTATAGTTCTAAATACAAAATATTAATGATATTTGATAAATAAAAATATCTGATTGTTTATAATAACCATATATCTGAAAATATTTCCAAATGCAGTATTATCAGAAATAAAAGCTGTTAGAAATCGGATAACATTTTATGTCCTGCAAATGGAATAAGCATTGAGATGACATCTTTGGAGTACATTTGAACTTTGTTGCCTTTGCTTATAGGTAGCTCAAAGATAGGTAAAGCATTTCAACAGGCTACATATTTCAAGTAAGAACTTATGACTAATACTACTTTTGCTTTTTTTATAAAGATATAGATGAATGTGCAACTGGAACCCATAACTGTAGATCTGACCAAGTATGTGTCAATTTAAGAGGGTCCTTCAGCTGCCAGTGTCCTCCAGGCTATCAGAAACGAGGGGACCAATGTGTTGGTAAGTGTTGCTCTAGACTACATTATTTTTGTTCGTTATCTACAGTCGCAAACTTAATATTGATTATAAAGTATATAGATATGTGTACTGCAAAATAGCTATATAACTTTGAAATACAATGAAATAACCACTTTATCACAATAATTAATCACTAAACCATAGCATTAGAAACTATTTTAAGTATAATCAACACTTGGAGTTGAACTTCACAAGATTAATTTTCCTAATAGTTACCATTGTGTTTATTGTTTGTATTGGGGTATTGCCTAATGTCCCAGATACAGTCATAAGTCTACTACAGCGGCAAACCAGAGCATGTCTTTCCACTGACCTCAGCAAGACTTGACTCCAGATCTGTAGGACAAAGCACTACCTTCACACAGGCCTAATCCCTGCTCCACAGAGCCCCCTTGCACAGTCTGTTTCAGTACTCATTTTACGAGTATAAATGAGAGAGATGGAAACTCTGAATGCAGGTATATATTTGCAACTTATAAACCACTAAGCTTTATTCTTTGTGCCAAAATAAACTATCAGCACCCTTGGGACCTATACAAGCATAGCATTAAATTAAATCCAAGTGCAGTGTAAAGACTGCATCTTTCCTATTCCATCCTCATTTGGGGATATTATGCAAAAGTGCCATTACTCTGTTCCTGCAGTTCTTCAGCCTTTATTTAACACCTCTTTAATCGTGATTTCAACGGATGAATTGCTTTTATAGGCACTCCGGCCTTAAGCCTTAGGTTTGTCAGAGATAATAAAAACAACTATGAAATAAGAGAATCAAATATATACATCATGAGGTGATTCAAGACCACCTCTTATATGAGACAACACTAGTTTTATGCAGCCTAGGAGAAAAGCGTTTTGGTTTGGCTTGGGTTATGTTTTGTCCTCAGAACAGGAACAACAGCACTTCAGGTTTTCCTCTTTTTCTATGTGTTAGGGATCCTGCATTTGAAAGTGTTTAAGAACTTTTTTTTATTTTAAATCTCTTTCAAAGAGCCTTGCAAAGGTAGTCACTGCCTAACAAGAGCTTAAGGAAGGAAACTGAGGAAGTTTCAGTATACATCTAGGCTAACTTAAAATGCTGGGCATGGCTCACTCTTTAGGGTTCTGAGCCAAGGGCTGTAGAAAGCAACCCAAAAAGTCTTATCTCTTTCCCCAAAGATGAGGATCAGGCCTTGAACTGACAAATTGATATAAACAGATGTATCTGATTTTTCTCAGTTCTTGGTGCAATAGGATGAGTTGTTTAGAATGCAGGTAGAGGAATAGTTTTGACAGGTCATTGATATATATTTTGTTTTAATTATCTGGGTTTTATCTAGATTTTTCAGAGCAGGTAAAGTATATTACTGCTATGCAATAGCACTTTTAATGTCAAGACCTATGGTACTACCTGAAAGTCTCGCAGGACACATTACAGTGCTCAAAAGAAAAAAGCAGAATGATACACCCTTATATCTACATGTGAATACATTTATCCATCTAAATCTATACATGAAGATGTCTGGAAAGTGAAATTTCCCTTCTCCTATTTAGGTCAAAACCAAGAATAACACCTGTGTTACATATTATACACTGACCTAAATTATAAGTACATCCCTACACTTAGTACTGTCAGCATTTCAGAATAAAGCCTGTCTTTGGGGATTTTATAACAACTTAGCCAGAAAATGTTCTTGGGGCCAGATCTTGATAGAGGTTCTCCATATGGGAGGAAATGTTTCTCAAATTTGAAAGAAATTTTTCCAGACTATTTTGGCTTCAAGGTAGAGGGAGAAAAGGACTCATTTCTAACAATTGATTGATTTTAATCTGAATTCAGTAATCATTTCTGTGTTTTTGAGATTTTTTTTTTTAAATTTGCTCGTTCACATACCACAAAATTAGTCTTTTCTGAGATGTGGGACTGCAGATAGAATGAATTGTTTTCCAGCATTACTTCAAACAGAAGATTTGGCTGAATTTATCACATAATGCTTAGCCCTCAGATCTGCATAGACCTGATGTGCTGAATCCTGCAAGGAAAACTCCCACTGAATTACAGTCAGATCCCAGAAGCATTTCTGTGCATAAAAGCAGTGCCTAAGCAGCAAAGCATCGCTCCTATGTCTATACAGGCTAATCAAATCTTTAAACAGCAATTTGTAAGAGCTTAGTCCTGTAAAAGTCAAGGATGGAAGAGATCTACTGTGCCTCCTAATTTATTCCATTTCTACTTCCAAATTTCTCTCTCCAACAAAAGAGTTACAGCGACAATCGCTACTGTATGGATAGCCAGGAATTTTCCACCATAAGCCTTTTCATTCAGAACCATCCAAAACACTCCACCGCTAAGTTTAGCCCCAAAGAGTGACCAAATTTGACAAAGAAAGGGTTAACTCCTAAAGATTATTTTTTCACTTGATATTAAAACAAACACTTTCCTCATTATAAAAAAAAGTCTTGGCCTCTTTTTAAACACATCTATGGTGGAAACAGCTGGAGGTAGGAAACTCAAGATCTGGCATGGATACGGGAAGTGCCTTTGTTCCAGTGAAAACTGGTCTTATTTGTCTGAGCACTGAGCCTTTGAAATCTCACATTGTGTACATGTACAGAACACGGCATGGATTTCTTCACCAAGCTCAAGCAGGCCACAACTAAAGCCGGCTGCTGCACATACATGCGCGATCAGCATTATGGCATATTAAAAAAAAAAAATGTTTTTCAGACAAAACCAGAGGGAGTATCTCTTCCAGAATGCAAGGAAACCTTTTAAAATGCAGAGAGGTAAAAGAATGGGCTGTTGCATATTTTGTATGGTTCGCAGGTGAAAACCCTGCTCCAATGCACATTAGGAATGCTGAAACTTGGAAAGGCAGCCTGCTCCACCTCAAAACCAGGGCTAATCTGCAAAGAGAGCCCATGGAAAGTTACTACTGCAGCAGCACCAGCTTCTGCCAGCCTGATGGCCTTCCGCAGCACCAGGGAGTGCAACCAGAAGGTGCTAGTGCTGTTGTATGGAAAGGTGTGCAGGAGAGGCAGGGAGGGGAACGGGAGCAACAGCAGCCCCTCGGGGGAGCAAGCCAGTTTCTGGGGGATCCCTGCAGAAGCAGAGCCACCTGTTTCATTTTCAGGCCCATTAGTCTTCTATCCTTGCCATTCCCCTGTACTTGCACAGAAAATTTGGACTCTAATGGAGCTGAAAAGATGTAGTACATGCTAAGAGAGCTGCGTGTAAATTTTCAGAAAAACAAGAGCTACAAGCCACATGCACTGTGTTGGTCGGCAATATGTCGCATCATGAGAAATCTTGGTTGAAAAGCAGAACAAAACATTCTGGGTTTTACCTACACAAAATGAGAAAAGACAAAGCAGTACTGTAGAACTGAATCAAAAATAAAGTTGGAATGTGTATTGATCTCAGTGGCTGGAAGACAATCAGCATAAAACAGATTTTTACTAAAGTTACTTAGAAAGAGTATAGTAGCATCCCTATTAATATCCATAGAAGCTGTACCTAACTCACAAGCTTTTTCTCCTCCTGCTTTTAATCAAGTGCAATTAACTTTACAGTTTCCTTGGGCACAAGACAGCGAGAGTGAACTGCTGTGATTCCCTTTGAACTAATTTCTCTTTTTTGGTAACTCAGACATCGACGAATGCACCCTGCCTCCTTATTGCCACCACCGATGCGTGAACACTCCTGGTTCCTATTATTGCCAGTGCAATGCTGGTTTCCAGTTAGCATCTAACAACCACACCTGTGTAGGTAAGAACTTCTCTGCACATACTTACACATGAGCTCACTCAGTAGAGACACAAATACTGACACATGACTTGCCACGGTTGAAATTTAAGTATCTTCATCCCAACTTAAAGGAAATTAATACCAACCAGTAAGACATACCAGTTGCTGTATTGAGAGGCTCTCTTGCAAATGACCTGAGGAGTAAAGGAGGGTTAGAGAGAAAATGGAAGCCTTATTTGAAAACCTGTTATTTTGTTGGTGTAGCAGGTTCTGAGGAGCATCTAGTTTGGCAGCTGGAATCCTGGAAGTTTATATGCATTATTTAATCTTAGATTTAATTATTCTTCCAGTTCTGGTGGATGGCTTTGCATTGTCATTGGCTTTCATGATATTATTCCCAGTTCACGCAACACAAAGGCTGGAACTGGAAACCAGGGGAACCTGGTTTCTGCAGTTCAGTGTAATTATCCTCAGCATGTAATAAACATAGTGAAGAAAGAAAGCATCTGTGTCGCATTTGAATATCTAGAAAATGTTAAAAAAGAAAACGAGTATCACTAAGGAAGAGCAAACCTTTAGAAGTGATCCTCCCTTTAGAAATAAAGTTTTACTGCTTCACTTACTATTTTAAGACTGCTGTCAAGTTTGAAGCCGTAAGTTCTGCTTTCTAGAAGAATTAGAGTCATAATAAAAAGGTAACTATGCTGAAGTGCAGAGAGAATGACCATAAAAAAAATTAAGATATTGGTGATGGAGATAGTTCTTGATGACTATAATTTATATATACATAAAATCTATATTATATACATATTTTTATATATATATAAAATCAGTCTGGGTTTTCCAGCTTCTAGGATTACTTCCAAGTGTTGCCATATCTTATCAAGTACCCTGGCACACTGCATGGCACTAAAGTGAGAGGGGAATTTGTTTTTCACCAAATGATAGGATAAAAAATCCACATGTGGACACAGCATAACCACGTGACAAGTTGTTACTTATTTGACCCTTTCCACAGCTCCAATGCAAGGTGTATTCTTTCAGTTACACTCACAAATCCATGCCAGGTCCAAGTCTGCTAGGTGCTTCACCAAAACACCCCTGCGCTGACTTGCTGGCCTCCCAGCATAATAAGGCATACTCCCACCAGGAGAGGTAAGAGTAAATCTGAAGAAGAAAATTTGTAAATGAATGGTTGCTGCATCAAGACAGACTTTCACATCTGCAACAGTCATCTGGCAGAAGGGATGCTTGACAGCTGTACCGATCTCATTTGTGTTACAACTTTTGCATATATTGAAAGTGGGTCAATATTTCTTGGAAGGAAAACAAACAGAATTGTGGCTTTGGCGAGCTTGTTATTCCTTCTGGTAGCATTGTCATGATGTACATTCTTTGCACTGTTGCCATAAATTAACTAAAAGGAGGAGGAAAACACTTTGTAATCCATTTTCCCCTATTATCATTCATTTTCAGGACTGGGAGGTTCATCATATAGAGAATTAATATCCTCCTCATTGGTTTAGTTTTTGTGAATGCCTCATCTTAGTCGTCTTTGTCAGTTTTTGTCTCCGTAAATGACGGAGTGTTGCTGACATTTATAAGCATTTGCAAAAGCCATGAACTCAAGATTTTTTTTCAAATGCAGCTTGCTACCAATGGTTCTGATAAACACAAATACGAATGGAAAACATGCAGGGGAGGAATACAAGGGAAAGTACATGAAAATCTACAAAGTGAAGACAGAGGAGCAGCAGTTAGTCAACAGCCTATGAAAAACAAGTGTTATAGATTCCAGAGGTGATTACAGTTATATAAACTTCCCATTAAAAATTGCTTCTCTTCTCATACCACAGTGTTCTCGCACATGTTCTTAGGATGGGCACACTATGGAAAAAATCTAGCACAGAAACATACCTTTCCCCAGTATGGTCTAGGCCTTAGAGCATTGCAAAACTCTACTGGCCTCAAAGGTTCATGTTATAATTGTAATGGAATTTAAAAGAACAAATTTTAAGAGTAATAAATAGCTCAAATAAATCTTAACCACTGCATGCTGAGAGGTCTTATCAGTATGTGTTCCTTATATCAATTATTCATAGAGACTTGGCATTTCATACCTGAAAAGAGACACTGGAATGCAGAGTTTAATAGCCACACTAAACATTTTTGGAAGAATTCATCACACATTAGAATAACTCTCATTCCTGGAAAAATACTCTTTTTCTACATGGAATGTACAGCATAGATCGACATTGTTCCAGTGACTGCAGATCTATATTGATACAGTCAACTGAGCTTCTGCTAAGCAATAGACCCAGACTAAGGACTAAGCCACTTAATCAACTTAATTACCAGCTACACAAGATAAAGATCTGTAATTTTTCCTTTCAGACATAAACGAATGTGATGCCAATAACCCATGTGCCCAACAGTGTTACAATATACTGGGTTCCTTCATCTGTCAGTGTAATCCAGGATTTGAGTTAAGCAGTGATAGAATCAACTGTGAAGGTAAGCAGGTTTTTTTTTTGTCTTGGAAGAGTGATTTTTTTTTTTTTTAAATTATTTTCCCAGAAGTCTTTCTGTGAACTAAAGGATATAATTCAAGTGGAGCTACACTGCGGGTACAGTTTATAGCCAAAAGCTCCAAGACATTTATTTTTTCCATTGCAAATGTGGTTGCTAATACACACCTTAGCAGCTGCAGCTGCATTCAGGTACATGTAGATACGGGTATCTCCCTAATGGTAAGTGCAAAACAGGACAGACATTACTACATTTCGAATCACAGCTGGGAAGAATAAGGCTTCTGAATACTTATTTCACAAACTCACTGGAATTGTGTGTGGTCTAATGCTGATGACCATTAAATGAATCGGAAAGGAATGCAAACCAAAAACAAGTGCAAGTTTGTGTGTTGTTAGGCTCCTCTGAAAATAAAACCTCAAATTCTTGATTTTTAAGGAAGCGACAATTGTGCTTTTAAGCCTGTGTATACAAACAGCATGTCTCCTGATGATTATACAATCAACACTATTTCCTCTGCCAGAGTCTCCACAGGGGTCCTCTAATCTCCTTTTGGACACATGATGATCTCACCCTTAAAGCCCATATCCTTTCTACCAGTCTTTGAGCCAAAGAGGTCTTTTTGGTTTACCACTGCCCTCCTAAACAAGCCAGCAGAGCTATTACAGATGCTCTCTCTCCAAGCTTCTTAAGTTAATCCTACTTGCAAGTGAACAGAACAGGGAGCAGCAAGTATGCAGCCTCCAAGGAAAACCCTGACAAATTCAAGGACCGGGCTCAAGACTCTGAGGTAGTAGGAGGGAGTTATGCTGTTTTCCAAGCCATCCCCTAGTTTTGACATGTTTAGTTTAAATTCTGGTTAATGACATAGTGTTACATTCTGTTTTGCATTACACTTCTCTAGCAAGGGACTGATAGTTACAGAAAGATTAAAAAAAGCAAGAGAATGGTACACACTGGATGTTATTTGAAGACAAAAAATAGGCCTTGCCCTCTTTCCCAAATTGCTACTCCATTAGGATAGGGCACAAAAACAAAGGCAGTATTTTTGCCTTACTAAACTAATCACATCTGTAGGTTTTTTTTGTGAAAGTAATCACATTTTGGAATACTAAAAGTATAAATTCTTTCAAGAATTCTTTTCCCAAACCTGTTCTGAAGTCTAGTTTAGCTTTTGCTTCCTCAAATCCAAAATTCTCATTTTGGAAGATTATTGATAAACCACAAGTAGAGCTAGCCTTGCAACTTTGAGGCATTAAGCAGTACATTTCAGTTTTCTGACAACTTACTCTTTTTAGACAGAATTATTTTTTTTTTCCTGCTAGAACTAGCATTTAGCTATAATAACTTAGTGTTCTGTAGCAAGGTAGATGTTAAAATAACTAAGTTCTTTTGCTCTCTGCAGACACCGATGAATGCAGAACCTCAAGTTATATGTGTCAGTATCAGTGTGTGAATGAACCAGGAAAATTCTCATGTGTCTGCCCTGAAGGATACCAGGTAGTAGGAGGCAGAACATGTCACGGTAAGTACCCTCATCTTAAGCAGTCTCAAAACTTCATTAACACCACCATTTCAGGCAAGACTAGGAATGCTTGCTATTTAAGTGTTTATATTTCATGACAGGATTACCATTATGTTCGCAAATGATAGGTTGTAAAGCATTTCATGATTAATTGCATCTCTTATTAATTCATATTTGAATCCTTCAGCTCAAACTTTTAAGTCCTTTAGATTCCTAGGACAAAATTTCAGTTTTTGCCACCTTCAGGTAAAACTTGTCTTGGATATCTAGGCAGTGAGTCTAAGTTTGAGATAAACATCTCAGAAAGTCAGGCCATTTTTTTGCAGGCACTAAACATGGCTTTCTATCATGTTTCATTTATATAGAGGTTCCTAAATCCAGCCACAGCAGAAATGAAAGATATGTTTCCTCTGATAACAGGGAAAAAAAAAAAGCAAGACTGAGCAGCTTAAATAATTTTTTGTTTAGAAATTAAGCATTCTGGTCAGGTGCCACCAAATGCCAGAGTTTTAAAGTTTGTGGTTTCTTCCTCACTGGTGGTAAATGTTTCTGCATCTTATTAGAGAATATTGCAAAGCAACATCTTAAGTGCCAGAACCATTGCTTATGTAATCCAGAAGCTGATTTAGCAGTCATTATTTTTAGAAATAAATAGGTATGCTAATTATTGGCAGAAGGGACAAGGAAATAACTCAAATTTGTCATTAACATTTTTTATAAAATTCAGGTTATTTTCTTTCCCTTCTTAAGAACAACAGCTGATACTGAACATTGAGGGGTAGTTCATTTGACCATCTAGAAATCTGTTTATGTATTCTGTGAGATTACATTTGAATAAGCCCTTTCTGTGACTGTGTTAATTGTAGGAGACCACATAGGCAGACAGTAGTGAGGTTCTGGCACTGACAGGATAAGAGAGCATTAATACAGCACAAGTCTGACAGTCCCCACCTCCATCCAGGGTTATTTTCCCAGGCAAAAAAAGAAGCTCTACTTTGCACAGTAAACAAGTTTTCATTATTTCTTTCAAAGCTATTTTAGTTAAAATGCAGCCATTAACTAAGCATTTTAGTTAGGCCATGAAACTCAGGCAATCAAAAGTGACAACCTGCAAAAGACAGGAAATCACAATTCTTCCTCAAAACATTTTTCTTCTTTCTTCTGTCTACAAGATATCCTCTGGTATAAAAATCATTCTTTGCCATTAGAAACTTCACAGTATTTCTACACTTGCATTATGTACGATTAGTATGTTTCTTTAGTCAGCAAAAAAATCTTCAGAATTAACACTTGATAAACAAATTTATTCCATTTCTGCATAGAAAAATCCTTTATAGCCAGGCCCCAGAAAAGCAGGTAAAGAACACTGAAAACCATTGGGTTTCAACAAACAAGCGGGTGGCACTTTTTTGGGGTTGTTTTGAGGGCACTGTGTTTGGTTTTGTAGCAAACTCATTTCCATCTGTTTTGACACAGTCCCTTTTTTCCTTCTGTCCCAGATATAAACGAGTGCGAGACTACTAACGAATGCAGAGAGGATGAAATTTGCTGGAATTACCATGGAGGATTTCGTTGTTACCCAAGAAATCCTTGTCAAGAGCCCTATGTCCTTACATCTGAGAAGTAAGAGAAAAATTGGTCTTCTGGTTTTTTTTAGGATCATGCCCAAGAAGAAACATGATCAAATATAATAAAAAGCAAGTGCCATTTGTTTGCAACTGTCACAGTTTTATCCGTTTTTGTTTTTCAGCCGCTGTGTCTGCCCCGTTTCAAATGCCATTTGCCGAGAGCTGCCTTACTCTGTTGTGTACAAATACATGAGCATCCGTTCAGACAGAACAGTGCCCTCTGATATCTTCCAGATCCAGGCAACCACTATTTATCCTAATACTATTAACACATTCCGGATCAAATCTGGAAACGAAAATGGAGAGTTTTACCTGAGAGTGAGTATTGGTGGGAGTTGGACCCTGAGCGGGCTATAAAGACCACTGGTGCTACTGCGGTGTTATAGTGCCTTGCCATTTCAAAAAATCCATCAAATATTCCCTTGAGAGTATCACAGCATCCCAAAGTTTACCATCCTTTTAGTACTTCCTTATTAAGTGCACTCGGTTTCCAAGTTTTAAAAAGCCTTTTACTTCTCTGCCTGAAAAGTGAGAATCAAACTTTCTTTCAAATGAATACAACACTAGTAGCGATCATAAATATTTAGCAATCCAGCAACACCCATGTCAGATACAAATGAGATACCTCTGTGCTTTTCACACTCTGTACCAACACCCCATATATGTGCATTTAAGAGAGGATTATAGAAAGATTCCTCATATAATGACTTCTATTAAATCTCATTTTTGTGAAAAAGTAACAAGTCATAGCTTGGGATGGGGCACTGATTTCTAGAGTGCTAAGTTCAGGCCAACTTGCAAAGGTTTTGTGTTGAGACATACTTAAATCTTTATTCTCCCAAAGTGCTGCAACTATTTCAGAAAACCACAGAAGTTCAAATGACTTACAATAGCAGTATTTCCTGTTGGTATCATGCATTCAAGTAGATACACATGAATGAAAGTGTCTATAACATCTGCTTTTTAAGATTATTTTTTGAGGAAATCCAATTTTCTTGGACACGTGCAATATTTACAAATTCCTGGGAAATTCTTTTTGCTTCATATGTGTCTTTACACTCAGTAAAATAGAATTAGCACAAAAAAATTTAAATCAGAAATATATTAATTGGGTTTCATTTTAGCTTATTTTCTTAAAATCTGAAGATTAGGGAGTTCTGATAACACATCCAAGCAATGTACCAAGAATCTGTTATTGCCTATTTACACCATGTTTCCCCAAGATGGGAAAAAGGAACTACTAATCTGTATCTCACTTGTTCGGTGCTTTTCCCTGGAATTATCACACATCAAAACCCCATATCTACCCCCAAAATACAAAGTTGTTTGCTTGAAAAATGAACAAGATCACGTTTGGGTTAGACCCCAATCTAGCCTTCAGACTTTCTTTAGACTAACAGTTCCAACCTTCTGTTGCCACCCAACAAGGAATCACAGGCCTTAAATAAGGAAGTGTGTGTTTATTCCTGCCAAGGGACTGTGATAAACAAACGCTTACTAAAACAATAGGAATTACTTCTAAGTAAAAGTCTGAGCTGGGTCTCAATCAGCAGATGGCTTGGATTCATCTGTATACCCTACTCATTTGACACCGTGAGAAAATATTTGTAGTAGGTGAAGGGAGAGATGGAGTTTATGCTTTTATTATCATCTGTAAATTACGAAGCTGTTTAACAGACTAGCAGCATGCCACAGACAAGGGCTGTCAACATTCCCCAGCAGCACTGGGAGAAGTGCTTCGGAGCAGTACAAGATGGGACAGCAATATAGGCATACCAGTTGCAAAAATTCCTAGTGTTTACAAGGGGAGCATGACTTCTTCTGGACTATGAGCCATGAAATTAGACTTGGACTTTCCCTCCACTGAGCAAGCTATATCACTGTTAAAGACATTAGGTCTCCCTTGTTTTACCTGTTCTCCATATATTTTAAAAGCTGATAGATGGGGATAAAAAACAAAGACCATCCTGGGATAGATTACCACTTTTCACATCCTTCAGAAAAGTCAGCATAACCAGGAACAGATTCTGCAGTGCAGTTTATTCCTCTGAGCCCTAGTCAGGTAAAGTTTTCCCTGCAGCAAAGCCAGGTGTGAGATTAGTCACAGCCACTTTAAAAAGTTAAAAGAATACTTGCATTGTGTATCTCTGTGCTGAGAGAGCATTTTTACAGCATAGTAACGCACAAGCACTTGATGCAACCAGGGAATCGTTTTAGATTTGACTGTGTTAAACTTTGTTGTTGTTATTCTTTCAGCAAACAAGTGCCGTAAGTGCAATGCTTGTACTGGTGAAATCCCTATCAGGACCAAGAGAACACATTGTGGATCTGGAGATGCTAACAGTCAACAGTTTGAATTATCGTACAAGCTCGGTGTTAAGATTAACAATAATAGTGGGACCTTACGCATTTTAGTGGTTTTCAATAACCCTTCACTGGCACTTAAAGCAGCCAAAGAATATTATCTTAAAGAAAGCACTTACTATTTTATTTATAGATTTTGCTCTCTTTTTTAAAAAAATGTGTTTAGTAAGTTGATATCTTTAATCCACACATTACACCTGTAATTCAAAATTAGTAGATGTGTTCCATAGTATAACATGGGCATTGTCACTTTCTGTATAAAGATTTAAATCTTTTTTATTACCTTTCTTGGACTAGATACATACTACGCTTTCGTATGAGAACTGTATGTTCATACTATCATGTAAAACTTCACACACCCTTCCTAGCCAAATAGGTCATGCAATTAAAATGTGATCTTCTATGTCATTTTTATTTTAAATTCTAATGCAGCTACACTGACAATCTCAAAAAGAAAAAAATTATATAGTATGAATGATACACAAAGTAACGGTTATCTGATAAGCTAAAATATATTCTTTTTAACTACTTTGTAACAAAAGATAACAGTCAATAAAAATCTATTTCTGTAGACATTTATGTGCTATCAGTTGGTTTTTCTAATCTGGGTTGGAGGTAAAGTTGCATTGTGAGAAATGTTTTGCATTGGGTTTTTATATGCAGATTGAGTTAACCATACCACGGAATAACATTCTGCTCTCTCCAAGAAAAATAAACCATAGGAAGAAAATTTCTCCAACAATGAAAGAAACTCCAAATGGAAAAATCACCAGGCAGGGCACACGTGTCTGTGTTTTCTCCCGAGAACACTGTTGGTCATTACTGGTTAGAGGGATACAGCATTTTCAGACAGAAGTTAACATGCTGCATTCCAGAAATACTATGTTGTATACTAAGAATTGAGTGCATTTCCTTATTAAGTTATATCATTTTCAGGCACTCTGTCCTATCCCTGCTCTTACAACTCAGATGTATCATGTACAGTGTTCATAAAATTTATTTCTAATTCAAGAACTAATAACATCTTTTGTAATATGTAAAATCTTGTTTCTTGTTTAAAATGTAGTAGTTAATCCTTTGATGTACAAAATTTTTAATAAAGATCTCTTACCATATTGTATTTAGTCTTTTTTGAGGTAGTTTCTTAGCCACATTAGAGGGCTGCGTTGTCAGCTACTGCAAGAGTCAGCAAAGCTCCGTCAAGTTCTCCAGAACCAGAATGACCCAGATCTCAGTCCATACAGTATTAGCTCATGGAAAACTAAAAATACCATTCCCTTGTAGAAGGACAAAGGTATTGCCTACTGCACTTCAAATTGCTTACATTTAAAGAAAACACAAAACAAAAACATACCAACACACACTCATTGCTAGTTAGTTGCTGATTTACAAGAAGGAGCTTCTTTTCTACTGAAAATTCATTTTCTACAGAAAATATTTGTGAATAGTGCAGACATTATACACAAAAACCCCCTCTTGGGGCACAGACCCACAGATTCATATTTGTTATATCAATCACCCTCAGTGATTACTTTCAGGGGATGTGCCCAAAGAAGCAACAAGCATGGCTGGAGAACTTGGCATCCAGAGGTCCTGCATGGCAAGACAGCAAAAACTGGCTCCAGAATATGACTTAGAACAGGCCACAACCACACTGGTTTAGGGTGACACATCCCCCACGCTCAGACAAATTGCAGAGCAGGACCCCATTATCCAATGATCGTTCCTTCAGGCAGTCATTTGTGGCTTTAAACAAATACTTCGACTGCCAAAAGGGTCAGAGCACATGGTTGTGGCATTGGCCAAAAAACAGTGTTTGCGCTGGGTTGCATTTCCTTTGCCTGGGGCCCCAGAGCTGTGGGGTGAGACCCTTCATACCCCTCTGCAGAGAGGAGCTCACCAACACAAACCCAGTTGCTTTGTAGAGGGATTTAATTGGCGTTTTCCATGGTGCAAACTCTCTGATACAGAGAGTTTGACTTGTAGGAAGCTCCTTCCTCTCCCCAGAGGGATTCCTCCCCATTCATCGTAGCTACAAATCTCAGTTTGAAAGGCAGCTCCTCATCCCACACATGTACAGAGCAAAACTCCTCTGACCTCCTCCTCTCTGCAATTCTTGTGGCCAGCAGCACATGCTCACCTCCATGCTTAGCACGTCAACCAACATTTTCTATGTAGTCTGTCCTCTCAAATGAGCTGCACTGGCCCTCAAGCATCCCCCTCTACCCCCAGCATCAGCACTGTTCTTTTACACAGTTTTTTAACTTCTCAGATTGTGTAATTCAGCATTGCCCATTCCAAGAAACAAATCTGTTTTGTTGTTGTTTCTAGGTTTAAAATGGGCAGTTTTCTCTTAATAGGTGCCCAGAGGAGGTTGAAGTGGCTTTGCCTCCTTCAGTCCTGGGAGTTGCAGGGCACCAGGCTGGTCACTGCAGTGAATTAAGCAGCCACAAATAATCCCCAACATCCCCAAGATGCCAGGCTCTGCCCCAAGGATTTACTCTACCCTCACACTCTGCCAATATTTACATCAGTTTTGTCACCAGCACTTTTAAATCTTCCTTTTAAATCTCAGCTTATCTGACAGTGACCTGTGATCAATTTGATCATTATATAGAGAGAAAAATAACATTTGTATACTTATCAAATGGCATGAACAGCAGAGGCGGCTGGAGCTCATGTACGTGCCCAAGCCATATTCAGCCCACTCGTTCCTCCACATCTCATCATGCTCATAGACTTGGCTTAACCCATTTTCTTTTCGCACAAACTGTCCTGCCAACTATCCCACTCCCCATCTGTTTGCAATATATAAGACCACTTACAGCCCAAACTATCCAAGTCAGAGGGTATCACACAGCTCAGGAGAGCAGATCCAGCCACTTGCCATTACATTGCTATGCATTGGTTGAGATCTAAACACAGCCACTGGGTGTGGGCACCGCTCTCCATGCACAACATTAATCGTGGTGCTTTTATGGAAGCGGGGAGCTGAAATAACAGCAGCCCCTCCAAACCAAAACACAAGCAAGCGAGCAGAGCAAGCCAGGGACTACAACAGGGCTATGCAGAAATTGGAAGGGGGCAGTTGGTATTGTTTTGGATAGGGGTGCGGTACGTGATCAAGCGTGAGAGTGTCCGAAAGAAGCCCATAATCAAAATGAAAAGATGGTTCAGAGCCTGAACAGGGAGAACTTTTGTACACTGCACTGTGCCAGAAAACCTGCATATTGTTAGGAGGGAAACCTGCAGGTTCATCCGATTCTCCAAGAAAGCAGGACTTTGTATGTTCCTTGCAAAGGATACAGAGCTGCAGCAAACACAAGAGTTTGAATAGCTATGTGGGTTAAAAGGCACACTGAAATCCCAAGAAATTATATGAGAGCAAAGTGTTTGCTCAGCCTTCGCTATATCCTACCAGCAAGATCATTATCAATAACACACTCCAGGAAAGATTCTCATATAAATCTCTGTCACTGTTGGAGAAGAATCTAAATCAGGGTCACATGCAAATTTTAATATTTTCTCAGAAATAGAAAACAGGGAGAAAAAAGTAAAAAAAAAACCACAGGACTTTGAGTAAACAGAACTTAAGGAAATAGAAATGCAAGTTCATTCACTTCCCCAAGACCACCTGAACATAGTGCAGTGGGATTATTTTGTTTGGAAGGCTCACAAATGCAAGTTTATTGTTGAATCCCGTTTCCATGACTGCAAAGAGTTGCTTATGTTTTGAATGATCATCCATGTTTCTAACTTTATAACTCTCCTATTAAAATATAGAACAGCTGCTGCCCCAGTCAGCTGTTCGGCATATGGAGCCCACCAGGGACAAAGCCCACTGTTAACACGGAGAATTATTTTTAACGCCCTCACATTTCTAAACCTCACCATCATCTCAGCAAAATGGCACGTTTCCACACTTCCCAGCTGGGGGAACACCTGTGTAATGCAAAACCAAACTGTGCTGCATCTGGTACAAAAACCAATTTATTTCATCTGGCCAGCAGAAAAAGTTATCAGCCCCAGCGAACAGAAACAGGGCAAAAAGTTAACTGTGTTTTATATCTGGGGAAAAGCAGATGTCTAGTTAAGATGTTTATACTGCAAACATTTCTGTATATATTAGGAGGAAAGAGAGCTGTTTAATAAAACAGAGTTGGCTTACAGTTGCCAAAGCAAATTTGAAGGACAATACAACAGCTTTTGTCATTTTTGCATGGGAAAAAATAGTCTGATTTTATATTGATATAGATTATGTACATTGAACAAGTCTTTTTTCTTGAAGGTATCTCAAAGTTAACTCTTTTTAAAGCCTCCCGTTTACTGTGTATATTTGCTCAGCAGAAAAAGCTGCAAACATTGTGTCACAACAATATGATAAAGTAGTATTAAAGGCTCCTCCCGATTTATTCTCTGGCATCTCAGAAAACACCTTGATACTGGATTAGGGCTGTGTGGCCAAGACACACAGCAATGCTTCCTGCAGATCAAAATACTGGACTTTGGTGAGCTCCAGGTTTTGTTTGCAAACACGATCACACTGCGTCAGTCACATGCTGTTTCTGCTCTCACTTGAGAAATTATTTTACTTTGTGATCCAGAATCCCAACAGTCCCAGAAGGGACATCAGTGCTCTGCATCTCTACTCCCTCCCAGAAACACATCTGGATAATTAATACTTCTTAATTTTAATATTTTTGTAATCTCTAAAAAACCACACAGTATATACATATCCAAACAGGGGAAACATTCCCAATAACATGCTCCAGATCAGACCTTTGAAAGTGAAAGGTGCAGCTCACAGCTAAGCACTTCAGCACCTCCTGCCCTGCAAACACACACTCTGGTGCACATTATTGCATTGCTTTAATGAAACATTCTTCCCCCCCCCCCCCGCCAAAGATAGCCCCTAAAGTCTGCAGTCCTGGTCTACAAAAACTCCCTTTACAAAGGCATGCACCATCCCCATCCATACACCCAAACAAGCATACAGAAAGGCTTTCAAATTTAGCAGTGAGCCAGCTGGGTTGACAAAAGTAACATATTTGTGTTGTTAAACTCTGAAACCAGGATCATAAAAGTTACAGACACCTCAAGGTCTAAATCCTGCCGATGCCACTCCAGAAACATCTGAACCTGCGACCACCTCCTCTTGAGGGTCACATTTTCTTCTTGCACTTTGAGTGTTTCTGGAATATCTATGTGCAATATATAGGAATGTTTCCTATACAGAAAATATACAACAAACACCCAAGTGGGAAGTCAAAAGAGCAAAATTCTTGCAGGCGGCATGGAAACTAGGAAAACAAACAGATTTTGGAAGCTCAGAGTAAGGGCTGCAGAGGGGAAGCCAACATACCAAAACAGCAGGGTAAAAGGCATTATTAAAATCAATAAGTCATCCTCTGAGAAGCTGAGGTTGTATATGAACAAGCAAAATAGAAGTGTTCATGACATCTGGAAGGTCACACGTAAAAACAAGGCAAGACAAAGGAGCAACTTGCAAATGCCCGGATGAGCAAATCAAGCCTCTTCCAACCACAGCAGAAGCAACCTCCCAGGAACCTGGTGGGGCATGACCCACACATTAGGGCAACAAGCAAAAAAGATAACACCACGGCAGAAAAATGAAGTGAAACTTTATCACATTCCTGAAGGAGGGATTTAGCAATACCACCATGCCAGAGCTATTCTTACAGGCAACATATCAAAGGACCTGCCTCGAAGTAAAGAAGCGGATAGAAGGGGAACAGCAAATTTTGCTAATGATATCCAGTCATTCTGGTAAAGGTGAGCATCCTCTGGAAAACAGGGCCTTTACAGTGCTCTGAATATTGAGCAAGAAATGCCAAATGAAACCAAAGGGGATAAATGTAAAGTGATGTACATGGGAGAAAGTTATCCCAGCTTGATTTGAACAGCAAAGGCCTCCAAACTGACCACCACCTCTCAGGAGGACAGCGTCAAGGTTATGAGAGACCATTCAAAGGAAACAACAGCTCCAGAAAGCAAATCCAGCATCAGGAATAACTGGGGTTTTTTTTACACAGTTGTGTAAATCCACTACATTTTGCACACAGCAGGCAGTTTGGGTCCCGTCCCCTCAACCCCTTCTTACAGCAGGATGTTGGGAATGTTAAAGCTCAGACCAATCTGAAAAATAACTATGCAAATTTACAGAAAAGCCTCCCAAGACCCATTAAATAACATGGCCATCCTGGACAGGAGCTCTTCCCCTGGTACCGAAGCTCTTGCACACCCTTACCAGAAGTGCTACCAGCAGCACAGTCCGTTATGATGCC
Organism: Egretta garzetta; assembly: GCF_000687185.1. NCBI lineage: Eukaryota > Metazoa > Chordata > Aves > Pelecaniformes > Ardeidae > Egretta > Egretta garzetta. The sequence goes on from NW_009258379.1 coordinate 570,876, forward strand.
AAAGGCCTAAAAACTGGAAATTGCACCAAAAAAAGGGAGGCAGCCTACATAAAGCATTTTGATGCTACGTCCATCATTGGCATTAGTAGTGATTTTTGTGTGGTTGCTGTAGTCAGTCCATAGTGAACTGTCAGCACCAGGTTTGGTAACCAGCCATGGCACCCAGCTCAGCAGCAGCCACAACAGCATTAAAACAAGCTCCATGAGCAGAAAACACTTGAAAAAAAAATCAGCTTCAAGGAAGCAAAGTTTAACTTCTGTCCAGTTTAAAGGCACTGCCTAGAGGAAGGTAGCAGGAAGCCGACCATTGTAAATAATGGTGTTTCTAGGAAAGCTGTTTCTGGACACGCTTACTTGACATGAATTGACCCTTGAAGTGATTGAAAGCCTGAGGCTGAAGTTTGCATTTGCTACTTTCTCTTCCCATACTGAACTAGGTTCCAGCCAATTTTGCAACCCAGGATCGGTCTAAAGACTACTCCCCACTATTTCAGTAGGGCTGTTTTGTTTCACCAGAGCTTTAAAAACTGGCAAAGGTAGGTAGGCAGTGGAAAACATGAAGCAACATGCTGAGCGCTCACCGCGAGGCCGGTGATTTTGTACTAAAAACCAAATCAAAAGGATCAAAATAGTAACATGAAACTTTAATGGGGTCAGAAGATTTCTGCCTTTGCTCTGGTATGCTGTAGAAGGAAGACCTAAATTATACAGTGAACATCTCCAATAAAGCGATAAAGTTTCATGGACAATCAAGCAGTATTTTCTTCTAATAGATCACAAAAGGCCGCAGTTCCATCTGTTTTCTGCAAACACAGAGCAGATCAAGCTGACATATGCTTATGTCTTACTGCAAGCCAGACCCGTGCATCATTTTTCCTCACTAGTGCTGTGAAACATCAGGCTGAAACCACAGTGAAACCTTTGCAAGGGCACCCCATTTTGAGAGCCCACGCCATCTCTAAGCCAACTGACTAGGGTTCAGCATCCCACTTTTGTCAGGAAGCTGCCCCTTCTCCAATAGCCCTCCCCCCCACTATGCAGGAGAGGCATTGCTCACTGTTACAATTTCCATCATACCAGGTTGAAATTCACCCAGTCCCATTACAAGGTAAACATTTTTCAGGAATATGTTTCCTTGCTCAGTTTAAGATCCATCCCCCCTGCCCCCCCCCCCCTTTTTTGGTTTTGCCAAAAGTAGTCCATACTGACATTCTTGTGAAGCTTCAACTTGCACTTTGCACAAAGGCTGTTTGCATACAAGCGTAAAGCTAGAAAGGCCCCACGTTTCATCTTTGGCAAAGATGAAAAAGCTCTCTTGAAAGATTATGCACACATACATGGTACAGATATACAATACATACTTGCAGTCCTGATATGTAAAGAAACAAGGATCCAGCCAGTACCAACATCCCACTCAAATCCATCTGCCTGAAAAGTACCAAGATAATTAAAACACATCTCTAAGCTGGCAGCTTGTTGGCACAGCCTTCTCCTATCATAAAGTTAGCAGTTAAGCCACTATTCATCTTGACAGAATTTGATGCTTGTACCTAGGCCAAAATCCCTAAACTAGGCTATTTTCAAACGTTAAGTCCAGTAGATTGGTATGTCTTTCTCTTCCCCATACTGTGGGAGACGGCATAAGCTCAAACAAGCTTGGGAAAAAAAACTTTGTAAAATTTCCAGATTCTGGCTTTAAGCATCTATAACTGAGTTTCCAAGATATTCAGTCTGAGCTCCAAGTGCTCAAGGCACATGTTGGAGGCAGGTGGAGCACCCCCAGCCCACTCTCACCCATGTTTAACCTGCCTCTTCAGCAGGCTTCAGGCAGCCTTTTCTTACTCAAATTCAGCCCTTTCACCGCTGTGACATTGCTGCAGGGATATTTTCCATCTCTGGACAGTAGACTGTTTCTTTGCCTTTGGGCTTACAGATTTGCACACACTTGGGCACTCGGGATCAAGGCTTTTGCTCTGATTGCTCTTGACCACCATCACCCAAGCTGGAAACACTGTGCTTCAGGGGCAAAAAATATTATCTAGATGTATAGAAAGAGCAGCCTGGCTCTGAAAATTAGACAGTGCTTTCAAGCAGTGTAGGATATTTGGTGATGAGGGTGCTTTCTCACACCACAGGCCCAAAAATCCCCCTGATCAGCTATATAGCCTGGGGTATTTCAACAGCTGTCCTCAGCAGATGCTTTCTGAGGTTGCCTGGAGTCTCAAAAAGGATGTAAAATATTTGTAGTAATTCCCTGAACAAACCCAAGAGGCTTCCTCGAAGCAGAGTCCTCAGCTCTGTTGACTTGTGTTTTTAAAAGGTAATATAAATTCCACTTACACTGGTTTGTTTTGATGTTGAAAATTGGTCTCCATAGACATGGTTGAAATCATGCCCTGAAGCACCGAGGCTGGAGCCAACAACCACACAGCCCTTCGCCAGTACAGAGCTGAGGACGTTTTAAAGGTGTAAATGCCATCCCATCCGCCACAGCAGGACTGGGAGAGTACAGGGGAGACCAGGCAGGGACAGGGTGCCCCATCATAGAGGGAAAAGCCCCAGCTATGGCCACCCAGGCACTGGGAAAACTGTGGGGTTCCCCCCACATCACCCCCCCAACCCAACACCCCATCCCACTATTCATGTATTTCCTTCACCAGGTGTAGACAAGGGGGCAAAAAGCCCTAGAGAGCCCATAGGAAGCCTAAAAAAGTTATTTTCTTAATTATTAAAAAAACCTCATTGCCCTGCAGAAGCTCCCTGAAGGCTGACACGCAGCTAGGACTGTGGTGGTGGTGTTTGCCAAGCAGAAACAGCAATAAAAAGAAACAAGAGCGAGACAAACAAGGGGAATATATGGAGAAACGACAAGAGGAGGTTTTTATATGGAAATTTATATCAAGTGTAGCATTCCTGTCTAACACAAGCGTTTTAATACTTCCGGATGCAAGCCTCAAGCCAAAATCCAGTGAGGTCTGATGTTATGATAGTGTTTAAGTTCAGGGATGCTGAACGTTTTGCAAGAGCTACAGGTTTTCTCAGCGCCAAAAGCCATCTAGAAGAACAACAAAAAAGCCTTTTAATTCTCCCCCAAATAACCCCACCACAGTGTCCCAGCATGAAGCAATCACGAAGCAGAAATGAGTCCTGAGGCACTGAACCGCCCAAGTCGATTTGAACATCGGGATGCGCAGACCACTGCAAAACCTGTCTGCCCCCATCCCAATTGGGGGGGGGGAGGGGGAGAGCAGGAAAGGGACAAATAGCAGAGAATGGCCTATATTTGAGAAAGCATTAACTGTTTTCTTCCCCCTTCCAGTTCTAAGACTGTTTTCTGCCACCTGTCTCCACCACCCCAGAGATGGTGCTGCAGCCCTCCCTACCACCGCAAAGCCCAGGCAGAAGGCAGTCATCAAGGATTTGCCTGAAAGGCCAGCCCAGTTTTGAATAAAGCATAGGATTTCTCTGCCGAGGGCGATATCAGACTGAGATCAAACCGGGAGACGCATTCCCCAGGTCAGCAACGCAGCAAGCGTGAGCTCACACGAGCGATAAACTGTTCAGAACAACTTGTCCCGGAGACGCTGCTGCTCCTCCACTGCTGCCAAGGCCCATTTTTGCTTGGTTTATGCACTATGCCAATTCCTCCCATATAAGATTAAGCTGCCTTGAGGCAATTTCAACTTACACATCTGATATTTTGAGCATTTTCTATGCTCTGCAGCTCAGGAGCCGGCACAACCCGTGTACTGCCACTTCCCCTTTTCACCTTGTGTCACCCTTGCAAAGGCATTTGTTCCCATTTAAGTGCTCGCACACCTTTTCTGGGACTTTGAAACATCAAAGGGATAATTCAAGGAAATAACATTTCACTGAAGAGCAGAACTGAGCCATCAGTGCCGTATAGCTCAACTCTGCAGGGGCATCAACCTGAGAGCAAAGCATATAGGACCTGTTTGCTTAGATACACCCATCATACTGAAGAACAGCTTCCCCCTTTTGAGACTGTTCCGGGTTTATTAAATCCCATTAGTTTATTACGCATACCAGTAACATATCCTAGAAACAAATAAATGAGCTTTTAAGCCCAAAAGCTTAGTTTCAAGACCATCCTGGGCAGCTCCAAATTAAAAAGGCAGATACCAAATGAAAAAAATTCAATAATCTAAAAAATCTCCAAATTCCTTATTTGTTTACTTACCCCACTACACATGAATAATTTCAGTCTAGCACAGGCCTGTTTGGGTGCCAGATCTTGTCCACAAGTCTGCTTTGTGAAAGGCAAATGCGCAGCTGAACTTGGATGCTATGCAAGTATCAGCCAGCTATTAGCGTTAATTACTAAACAATTTTTCCAAAAACTAGATTAAATATAAAGCTCAATGCCTGCAGTTGTTGCTGGTTACTGCTGTGAGGAAAACACTAATACACAACTCATTGGGCCTGAATTTTAAATACAATTAAAATACTGCGTTTACCTAGCCAGAACCCTAACTTTTATGGAGATGTGGTTTTCTGCATTAAATCCAGTTTCCGTACATTTCTGTACTCACCAACAAGATCTCAAGAGGCACTTGTGTGCACAGTAACCATGATCATTGTGATTCAGCTCACAAAACACCAAAAAATTTGGCAGATGCATCTCCAAAGCCATTCGTTAATCCATTCAGATGAAACAATTGTGTAACAAAGTAAGTTATAAATAAGACTATGGAAAAGCAGGGGAGGATTGAAACTTCCCGAGGATTTGGCATTATTCTTATTAGTGATGGCTGAATTCATTTTGCCTCATTTCCAATGTAGTCGGATACTCAAAACCTGAACACCATCTGTTTGCCATGATCCAGAGACAACAAAGATTGGAGACCAGAAATCATGAAGATGGCAACAGCCATACACAGTTTTTGCCTATACAATCAGGTTCTATCAGACCGGGTCTGGGATCCACGAGAAAGGCTGTTGTCTACCCATAACACAGAAAAAGTTTTCGCTAAATGCAAAAACATTTATAACTGAATCAGCACTGGATTGGTGGAAAGAATATATTTACAAGGAAAAAATTTTACAAGGAAATTTTGCAACTGTAATCAATTCCTCCATGAAAAGAATCTATGCTCAGGTCTGCAGACCAGCAAGGCAGGAATCACTGGCTTTACAGAAGTGGTGAGGAATAGTTTGCAAAACATTTGCCTGTCAACCTGCACTATAGTTACACAGATCATCAGTTTACTTACTAACACCTCCAGTGTCTTTATCATGAAATAAGATGAAATAAGGAAAAAAGTGATGTTCCTTGCATTTGTGAAGCTCTCAAATCAAGAGACCTACTGAAGTTTTTTTTTAGAAGGCTGGTGAAAACAAGAACATTAAAACTCCATATTCAGGAACTCCACTTAAGTAAATCAGCTGAATAAAATATCCAATAAAAGCACAAAATTCTAAAGCAAACTTAATTGTGATAACCAAGTGTAACGATCTTACATGGCAAAGCTCATCACAACAAATCACAGCTGAAGCTTTCCTCCACAGTATGAATTAAGGCAGGTTTCACTGCACCTGAATGAGATGCGAGTTTTCATTTAGTACAGGAAAATCTGGGGAGAACAGGAGGGCTGAGGAAGGGTAACTCAATTTGGAGGCAGAGTTACAGTGCAAGCGTGCGCACTAATACTTTGTTTTCCTTCTCTTACGAGCATTTGTACTCCTGATTTTGTAACCAAGATTTGCACATATCCCTGAAAAAGAATAAATCCATGCAAGCCTTTGCTCTGACATTTGCTTAGCATTGAGACCCAACTCTATCCCAGCCAAAACCAACACCACCAGACACACAGGGTGCCCCATCCCATCCTTCTGCCATCAGCAACACAAGTCAGGGGACACACAGGTGGGGTCCCACCAGCCCCTGGCCCCCTCAGGCATTTTGGGATGGCAGCATGCGTACTGCTGAGCTACAAGGGCCAGGCTAGGAGGTACCATCAGAAGAGAAATTCCCTCCAGGAAGCATTAACTAACACCCACCCAGTAAAAGGCAGGTACTAAATAGAGACCCCAAACTGTCACAAATTCACCTTTTGCAGTATTTACTGCAATCCTCAAAAGCATATTCCCTCCTGCATGTAGCAAGGCACAGGAGCCACCGGTGTTCGGGGCCAGCCCTGGCTGGGGATACCACTGCAGAGGCCAACAATCCCCAAACCTTGCAGAGCCAGCCAAGAAACTCAGTTTTATTCCAGCTCAGCCACTCAGGGCGGGAGGCTCACAACCTCATAGAGGCTTTATATCCTCCCCAGGGTCAAAAAAATCAGCCCTAGCCTCAAAACTGTGTAGCATGGCAAGTCAATCTTCTTTTCAGAGCACAAAGCAGAGGGAGGGGAGGATTTTCTTTGCATCATTTTACCTGCACAGCCTCCTTAAGGCGGTGTTTTTGCTGGTGCCCATCAGCATCTTTCACTGTACCACTGTTATATGTAAAAATTGCTGTACAAGTACAGCTGACCACACACTGCTGCCAGGCAGGCGTCATAGCCTCAGCACAGTCTGCAGAAAGTAAAACAGCTCAGAAAAACCCCGCTCATGCAAGTAAGGTTTTATAAAATGCTGATTACAGGGCATTTGAGAAACATTTTGCAGCTGTGCAATTAAAGCCTATAACACAATACATACCCACAAAGGCAAGATGGCAGAGGTAACCTGGGTTTTTTACATTTCCTTTTGCACACTTGGCATGATGTGAGCAGATCACAGTAATGGCCAGGCTATAAAGAACACAACCAGGAGATGGTTCTACACGGCATGAGCTTTTGATAAAGCAGGATAAAGTTTTTATTAGGATACTTTTACAACTACTCCTATCAAAAGTAAAAGTATCAGACCAAAGCAGCTTCAGGAAGAAAAGGTATTTCCAAATGACAGCTTGTTTGTCGATCATGGCAAGAGCAGAATTACATCTGTTTGAGGATTTTGCAAGTAGAAACTACCCGACAACTGTTTGGAATTGGAAAAAATAGGCATAATCCTAAAGGAAAAAAATATCACTGAGGCAAGATTAAGTAAACAAGAATACATAGCAATCAGGATACACTGGATATTGCTACCCTGACTTTGTGTGTTTACACATGCCTGCACACCCACAGTCATATTAGTATCTTGAAAACAGCAGTAACAATTAAAAATCATTTAGTAAGTGGAGTTAAAACTCCTGGTTTTCCTTTAGATGCTCTTTATACCCACTCTACAAAGAGTTACAAATAACTTAAAGGTTTAATTTGGGGGCTTGGGATGTTCTTAGAACAGAGCAATGCCTGAAAAAAGCTCAAGGCCAAACATACAGTACGAAGTTAAAGGAGATAAACCTACTACTTTGACTTCTGCTGACATAAAATTTTCAATAGGGTATGTTCTTCTACACTTTTCAGGTCCTAAACCAGTGTTGACTATACTTCATTTTAGATGGCAGATACCCTTATGACTATTAACATACATAACTATTCTCTTACTACTTTTACTAACAATGCTGGCATTTTTCAAGCTAGTTGCAACTTGTGTAAGTAACCATATGAATTAAACACCACATACCTAATTCCTTTGCTAACCTTTCTTTCAACAATGCAGCAATGTGCTAGTATAAGTATAGTAAGTGTTGATGGGATTTATAACTGGTTCCTGACTATAAATCATATTTTTAGCAGCCTTAGAAACTTTTTATTGCTTTTTTCATCCTCCATTTTATAGGAATATGCGCTATCTCCTCTGATCAAGAGGACCTGTATCAAGGTTAGCTCTTATTACACCCCCCCAAAAGAAAACAGGTTTTGTTCTCTTCTCCTAAGGAAAAAAAAAAGAAATTAATGCAAACATTCAGGGATTCCAAGGAGGCATTTTGAAGAAATAAGTTTGAGTCTATCATATTTGCGTTCATGGTAAAATTTGAAAGCTGCATACAAAGGGCTTGACCCAGCCCTGTCAAAATCAGTGACATCTGTCAAGTGAGAGGATGGAGCCAACTCACTGGAAACAGATGAAGGACATGGCACAGGTTGACAAACTGCTCGATCATTAGCTCTTAATTTTAGCTTAGAGCTCCTTTATAAGGCAAGCAGGGAAGAACAGCAAACCAACGCGCATCAATCACCACATCCACACAGTTCCCAACTCCTATTTATAGTTTTACTTAGAAATCAAAGAGAAAACTGCAAATCATCATGCCAAGACAGGAGAGGGAACAGATACAATCCATGGGACTGTGAGCCTTAAGGCTGCTGCTTTATTTCAAGTGCGCCATCCACCACACTCACAGCACTGCTGCAAGTTCAGATTTTCTCAACCTCCAACTTTTGACCAAGTTTCAAAGACTTGTTCCCCGAGTTTCACAGACAGCAAAAATTAAAAGGACTCAGTGGCTAAGATGTTTTAATTATTGGCAAGTTGTAGGCTAGCAATCATCTCACAGAGGTTTCCCCCCACGCCAGTTTTCACATTGCATCATCATCTTGTTTAATTATCACCTCTCTTACTCATCCATTTGGTGCATTAATCCCCAACACAAAGCCTTTCACCATTGTTTTGCCCCAAAACAGACAACAGTCCTGCAAAGTGCTGCAGGACAGTGGCAGACCCTGAAACCACAGCCACACTCCGAAGTGGAGCAGTGGCCAAAGTGATTTTAATCAGGCAAATGCATCCTCACATGACAGCAAGAGACAGCTCATGTTTCTCCCCAACAGAAAGAGGAAAGCAGCAAAGGAAATACATTGGGCCCTAAAGTTATAATTTCTTTAAAATTCATCATTCAAAAAAAAGATTTAAGGCAATAGTGAGTGCAGTCCCACTAGTGAGTTACCGCACAGGAAAACCCCAGACAATAACTGGTTTTGTTTTTTAAAATGCATTAAAAATATTTATCCTATTTTATATAGATTTTCTTTGCATTACATACTGGATCAGACAGCCACTTACCCATCAAACAAGGGTCTTTGCTTTGTTTTAGAAACCACCTTCCCAAAAGGATGCCCACCCTCAGTCTGCCACTTGCTCAGTTTTCAGCCCTGGGCAAGTAATTCAGGGCCTTAGGTCATTTCAGACCTGTTTGTATTCCTTGGTATTTAAACGATTATGATAGGAATTATGATAAAATTAGCATGCATGGTGTCATAAGTTGGTACAGAGAGGAGCCCAGAGCAGCGCTCAGCCCTCAGATGGGATTTTTGGGGTGAGGTTGCCAGAGTACAAACCATTTTAACTTGGGCATCCGAAAATGATTTGACAGCAAACGAGCACACACACCTGGAAGCTTTGTGCATTACACATGACATTCACCTACATTTCTTTTCAAACTGAAGATACAGGTTACAAAAGTAATTTGCAGTGTCAGAAGTGGTGCTAATTCAGTTTTGAAAAAAAGGAGGTATCTAAAAATTATCCCATCCAGGCAGTGTGCTTCTGCACTTGTTTCTGTTAAACTCTGTTTTGTTAAGAATACAGCACTGAATGCTCAGAATTCATGTAAACACCTGAAAAGGTTTAAAATCACATCTCTAGGTCCTCCTTTTTAAACCATGCACTTAGTGGCTCTTCAGCCACTCTTCACTCCTGCTGCACACACACAAAGGGGAGAGCACCATCTCTTGTAAAATTTGTAAAATTTACCATTTGTGTGGATTTTCCCCTTCACTTCAAATTAAAAAATATATATATATTTTCTGTGCCACTCATTCAACCCTGGAAGCTCAATATTGCCCAAATTTCATTCGGTCACACTGAAGAGGCAAGCTAGGGATTTATCTCAAGGATTAGAGAGCTATGAAGTAATATGTAATGAAAACCAAACTGTTGTTTTCTATTATTCCACAAATATTCAGTCTATCTTCTGAAGTTTCCAAGCAAGCTGTGGAGGAGTTGTGTGGGGAGAAGCTGCACTCTGCGGGCTTCGCCATAAAACAGCCAGAACCCAACTTGTTCTGCAACACGAGATCTCCCTTGGTCAGCTAACCAGTGCCATCGTATGGCAGAAGATTAAATCGAGAAAGATGCACAAAATCACTCATTTTAGGGTCTTCCTCTGTCCAGGGAGCTTGCTGCAGATGTGGGCAGGGTAGTCTCAAATTCTTCACTACAAAAAAGTCAGGGCATGATGGAACACCCCACAAGGGCCTACCAAAAAGACTCTAGCAAAGACATACAGCACAAAGGGTAATCTCAGAGATAAAAACGTGATGTTTCACACTGCTCTGGAGGAAACACGTTCTTATCTGGTGAACTGTTTAAAAACAGTAACTCTTGCTGTAGTTGCTCACCCCTCTGGTTTTCTAGAGAGGCCAAAGATGATTAAGTGACACCTCTTAAGAAAAGAAACATTGCTGTCAGAAAAGGTAACTATTAAAGGTTTTTCCTGAGCTCTGCGAGGGATTCTCCGAGCCAGGATTTGGGGTAACAAGAGAAGGAGACTTCCAAATATGAACAATGGCACTGCCTGAGATCTACCGGGCCACAGCTGCACTGCTTTGGTAGATGCTCTCTATTCCTGCTTAGAGGGATTTCTTTTAATAAGAGACTCTTCCCCCCAATATTGTTCCCCCACCCTCCCCAGCTGCTGCCTCAGCTAAAGGGGACCACTCTCCCACACTCACTTACACCTGGTACTCAACCCAGCTTTTACAACTTACTACATTTACACATTTCCCCCCACTTTAAGGCACTCCTCCTTTTTCTAATCCAAGTGCCCTCATTCATGACAACACAACAAACATTTCAGGTCCATCTACTCATCCCTTTCCTCCGTCCCAAATCCACAACTCCCAGAAATCATTATAGCTCTGCTGCAGTAATTGGCCAAGGACATTAAAGTTTCTGGAAAGAAAAATTACAAACCAAGTAATTTCCAAGAAATACAGAGTGTTTTCTATCAGCATATATAACAATTTCTATCAGCAGCAGACAGGTACTCTCCATCATCCCATAAAACTGCTCTTATGAGCCCACAATAACATGTTTTAGTCAAAGCCTACGTGCAGCTACAAAGTCCCTATATCTGAATACACAAGTTTTCACTAGAGACCCTCAGTTTTAAAGACTGCTCCCACCCTATGTACCTGCTCAGCCCATTTTTAACCTGCTCAAAGACTGCAAAAGACCCAGTTGTCCAGGTTTTTTCGCATAAAGCACATCTTAAAGTTGTCTCGTTGGAGACACATCACACCCCATACACCAGCAGGATGCCTTGGTTGAAAACAGGTTGCTATACATTATACCCTTTTATTCTCAACTTAATACAAGCAGAGGAGAACCCAGATAAACATGAAGGAGTTGCACTCCTCAAGTGAGAAGCCTGACTTTTCTTCATTGTTTTGTCTGTTTTGTTTTCTACTACAACTAGAAAAAAAATAGCAACTCTTTTCCTGAAGCCTTTCACTAATTTTAGATTTCACAGTAATAAAAATCATTAATTCAAATGTCTTGGAAGTTTATTACTGAAAAGAAAAATGTATGATAGACCATACATGTCTATTATACTGTGGGTATGATAGAAAATATACAAACATATAGGCTATATATATACACACAGTTTGCTTACTGCCTTATCTAAATAGCTTTCCTGGAGGAAAAAAAAAAAGAAAGAAAGAATATTTCCTTTGACAATTGTTGTCCTCTGCCTTATTTACACTTTATAGGGTCCTCAGGACTTAATAGAAAAAAAATATACCAAACTTCTTCAGAAATTACAGTACTGGTTTGGGAAAAGAGAATTTGCAAACACAACTGTTTTCTTACGGGTTCAAACACTCACCCAAGAAAGATACTTGGTTGTAGACATCTCCAACCTACTCAGCATGCCAGCAATGCTTGGGAGGATCACAGGCTTGAGTTTTGTTACTGACAGCCTCTGAACCCATCCTCCATTCCCATAAACAAGGAGTACACAGTACTGCTGCATCATACCTCCTTCCCACTCAGGGAACACAGCAGCACACAGCCCACAGGTACCCAGGAAAAGAAGAAGAAAGGAGGACTGGTGCTGCCCTAAAATAGGATGAGGCACAGGTGCCCCATCGGGGTAATGCAAGTCAGGAGTCAGATGGGTGGGGCTGAGTGGTCTGTTCAGTGCATCAGCCCACCTTCTTAGTTTTGCTCTGAAATCCCGCATTCAAATAAAAGATTACATCCACCTGCCACAGGAGGTTTGATTACTAAGTTCATCCAATTGAGTTTTCTGGAGAAAACAGGGAAATTTATTCAAGTAATGATTACAGCTAATGTAAGCTAAGGAAATCCAGCAGCATCTGAAAGCTATCACAAGAGATACATTGGGGAACTAAAGTAGAGCTAAACATGACAAAAATAGGGGGGGGAATACAGTAAAAGAGAAGAGAAGTTGCTTTAAAATCTCTATTTCAATGTATACTCCTAAGGCTTCTTTAGAAAGGTAGGATGAGAGCTATCTATCTTGCTAAAACAAGTTTGCCAGTTCAAAAAAGTTACTTGCTCAGATGTGGCATATCAACGGCCCTAGGGCTATTTAATGCTGGTCACATTCCATAATTGTTCTTGTAATGAAATCAGCAGGTTGAGATGTCCTACCTGGGCACGATGGTATGGCTGGAGCACTACTGGGAAACTTTACTGGAATAGTAACAAGTGCAATTTCTTATCAGTGTTGTCCTTATCTGCAGTAATGGCAAAAAAGGGGGGAAAAAAATCATTGTTGGGGTATTTTTTTTTTTATTTTAAGGTAAGTGCTTTCTTTGTTATTTCCCATGAGCTGCTTTTATAAAGCTGGGTTTGTGCAATGGGTTTAACTTAAAAAAAAAAAAGAGATAAAATAAGTGCATATAACTTCATGGCAAAACTATTTAAGGAGCTCAATTTAATCTTATAGTATAAAGTAGGATATAAGCTTAAGCCCAGGAGAAAGTAGAGCTGTAAGAAGCCCTCCAGTGGAAGAGTGTATGGAAAATGGTAGTTGCCTTTTGCTGCAGAAGTTGGTTGTATGCTTACCATTTGCTTAAAATACGCACACATCACTTTTTTACAAGTGCCTGTGGCTTTTTTTTTTTTTAATGCTTTTTTCTCTACCAGGGAGGCAGCACTTTAAATCAGATATTTATTTAGGTGCAGGATGGGAAGCGGACTATGGATAGACTTGGGTGATCAACTACAGATGTATCCTGGCCAAAATAAATAAGCAGCTTAAGGCTAAGTGGATCATAACTAATTTCCCCACGCAACTTGGGAAACTTTAACGTAGATGAGTCTTCTGCTGCTATCCCACAAGTTGCACCAGCACACCCAGTGAGCTGGAGAGGATGGGGCATGGATGTACAGGCCAAAAGGGAGCAGCTTAAGCTGTTGCTGAAAGAAACGGCTACTTTTAATAACTACCGTGGGATAAATATTGGTAAGACTCATAAGGCAGAAAAAGATGGAATAATGTTATTACAGATATTAGCTGTCTTTATTTCAAAGTGGCAGAGGCTGCTAGAAAAGGCTCAAAAACTACCTGCTGGTCTCCTGCAAGCTTGACTAATGATCCAAAATTAAAACTATCGCACTCAAGTAGATCTATTTACTCAATGCTTACTGCAGACACTGACACATACACATCTGAGCTGTTTGGGTGTTTCAAAGAGCAGAAAGCACCTGGTGAACTCAGCAGTTTTCTTAATGCAGGTCCTCTGAGTAAATGTCTCCCAGGAGAAACTCGCAGGCTTCGTATGACTTGAGGGACTTCAAAATTGTTATAGCAGAGCTTTCTGAAGAAGCAATGTAATATTCTTTAAAAAAAATTGCATTTGTATTTTATTACGGAGATTAAATTTTCAAATATAGCAAAGAAATCTCTACTCTGAAATCCCATTTTACAAAAAAGAGGTACTAATGATGGGCTCTCAAAATTCTTGACAGGCTCAAGATTTTTCTGCTAAATAGCTGCAGGTATCCACACTGGTCTTGATTTTTGTTGTTGTTGTTGTTTGGTTTGGAGTTGTTTTGGGTTTGCTTTTTTAATTTCCAACCAATTCCTCTTGCTTTCAAAGAGAATAACTTTGCCAGGTAAGCACAAAGCCATAGCCTATGGAAGCAGAACACGTAGTGTGGGTGTCCTTCTGAAGGGGGCAAGAAACGGAGTAAAC
>NW_009258379.1:585037-588685 GCF_000687185.1 Egretta garzetta
ATCTGGTGGTGGTCAGGAAGCTGTCCTGGTGTGGACGTACCTCATATTGCAGCATGATGGAGAACAACCTCCCCCACAGAAAGAGATTTTGATCTCTAGGCTCCCTTCCTTTGGGGTTTGCTATGAGGGTAGCCTGGCTAACCCAGCCTCAAGGCTACCGGGAGGGAAAAGCCTGCTTGGGTGATCTTTGATTTCTGGGTGGAGAAAGATTTTTGTGAGGGGTTTTAATCCTAGACGTTGTTCCAAGGAGAATGCGTACAAATTTTAATTAGCATTTTCAGCGTGCTTTTAGGACTTTGGATGGTTACATTTTCAATAAAACAGCAAAAAGAAATCTATCTCCACATGTGCTGTCACCAGAGCTGAGATTAGCCCTTATTTATGATTGCTGAACATCTGTGGGTAGGGCGTTCACAGCAGAGGTCCCTTGGCTCTGCAGCTTGTTTTTTCCTCTTGATGAGAAGTCTAAATGTGCTGGTCTTCAGAGCATGGTGCGTGGACCATCTATTTGCCACATTCAGTCTTGTTCTAGGAAGACAATAATGGGAAATATAGCCAGTAAAGCACAATCTCCCCAGGTGAGGCCTGAATAAAAGTATTTGTGGAGGCTGATTATAGAAAGCAATCTCAGCAGTGTGGTGTTGCATAGTATGAAAAGATCAAGCATCTGTGCTAAACAGGACTGTAAACCCACCTTTTCAGTATTTTTTGCTTACTGAAATGTTGGTGGGTGGTTCACAAGCCGTAGTCTTGAAGTTCCAGTGCAAAACAGGTTTATTCTTGGTTTACTGGCATCTGCTATGAACAAGCAGAAGTTTGGAAGAAAAATATGCCTCTTATCCTAATTCTAAATTAGATGGGGGAAATGTGAATGGGGAAATTAGTGATGTGTGTTCTTGGGTGGTGGTTGTTGTTATTACATATCATTAAACTGAGTATGGCTCTGGGTGGAAAAAAATACCAGAGAAAAAATTTAATGGAGAGGGACATAAAATGCGAATCTTGCTGAATAAATGAATAATATTTTTGCTTTTTCACGAGGTTAAACATGAATTCTGTTTGCTGCCTAGTATCTTGAACTGAATCTGTGTTCTTGTATCCTTTTTCTGTTACAGTGGTATGGCCATAACATGTTAGCCCATGAAGTTATGAAGCACATACACTTACGGCTTCTCATTTTGGTGAGTGTGGAAAAAGCTATCTAATAATTTTGGTTTAAGTCAAAAGATCTATTTTCAATGCTCACTGCTGTTTGTGAACTGCTTAACTCTTCTAATGCATGTTCAAATGGAAAAAATAACAAGGTTAATCATTATTTTTAAAAGCATCATCTGAGAAACATTTTTTTAATGTTTATTCTGGACTTTTTTTACAACCATACATAATCTCAGCTATAGAATTCATTCTTTGGTACAAGTAATGTGGATGAATGGCTTTTTTTAAAGTTGAAGCATGTATTTTGCATGGCTGCTTCTCAAGAGTTTAAAAGTTATGGCATTTCTCTAAGATCTCAGAACAATATCAGAAATCAAGTTATGCCTGTGTAATTTGCTGATGACAGAAGTCAGGAGGATAGAATGTCACAGTTTCTTTTATATAACAATTATTGAGACAAAGTGTCAGACATCTGGAGTGAAAGCAAAAGTGTTTGCTGTACGCAGGTTACTGTTGACAGCAGAAGTGTTCAAGAAAAACACTTTTCATGCTACTCCTGTGTGGTTTTGTCCTTTGTGGTGAATGGACAGTGCCTGTTAGAATGACCTTCACTTCTAGATCACTTCTCAGTCATCCTTTCATATTGCTCTACACCTTCGTTATGCTTCTTTCTAAATTCTGCAACATCAGCCTGTTCAACCTCAACGTACATGTATCGCTTTGCGTTCATTCTCCATGAAATACTGCCCTGTGGTCTCTTCTTTGCTTGTCACTTGTATCACGTAATTCTCTGCTTTATGTTGGCTTCCCCAGTTGAATATATGCTTTAAAAGCCCTAAGTAACCACCTCCTGTGCTTAACAGAAGACAAGATTTGTGTTGCTCATGTCTCTTGTATTATGTGAATGCTTCCAACCTCTCCTTTATCACTCTTATGAAATCAAATACATTTTTATAGCAGTATAGAGCTTTGAACAGTCAGTTGCCATGAGCTAGAGAACAGCAATTTTAATGAGTAATAATGACATAAAAATCTTTCCAAACAATCCTCTGTTTCCCAGCAGCAAAGCAAACGTGAATTTCAGGCTAACATGGTGAACATTCTTGCTTTGCCACCTAATATATTTTTGTACCAAATAAAACTGCACCAATGAATTCTGAATCTGGATAAAGTTAACAGTCCTTTTGCCCAGGCCAGATCCTAAATTTCTGGATCACTCGTCTTATTTCTCTCTTCTGTGTCTTGCCAAAAAGATAAGAAACATGTTGCCACAGAAGAAAAATTATTACTTGTACTTTTCTCCTAGCCAATGAATCTGTTTTCTATAAATGCAGCTTTAACAGAAAAATTCAGTTAAGTAAACAGAAAAGATTACTAAAACCCAAGCAATATCAAAATAGCATTAGAATCAAACTAGTAATGAATGATATTTTTTCATTAAATAGCCCCCAAATTTAAATTGTTAAGTCCAGGTGACAGACAAGTTTAAGATGAAGTGTGACAGTTTTTTAGAATCCTGCCTGGATCTCACTGTTGGGGTGATCAGATCTCCATGATCACATTACTGTTCGTTCATGCTCACAGATATAAACAGTAATAATTACCAATCACTTTCGCATTATACAATTGAGGAATAATTAACATATGAACAAAACCACTGTCCTGTGAGCATAACATTCTGTTGCACTCTGACCACGTAACAGCACAACAAATATTTTAACCGGTGAGCCTTTGTGATAGGCAATAACAACTGTTGTAACCCTCCTCGTGCACTTTGAAAAGTATTTTGATATTCCTAGCTTAAAAGAGTGCTAAGGATCTCTATTCTTGCCTTACTGAGGAGAACGGCGAGGAATGGCGTGGTGGAGGGACCCCTTCAGTTGCTTGAGATGAGTGTGACCTTGAAGTTCGGTGTGAGTCCCTTGACACTGTTGCCATGCTCCAATTACCAGACCTTGCTGCGGGATCTACAGGTAATACAGCTGTAAGATTACTCAGAAGACTTGGGGAGCTTCATTCCAATTCTTTATTTTGAAATGGGGGGTGGTGGTGTGTATTAGTTTTGTCAACAGGAGGCATAGAAGAAGTTTTCGGGGGGCAAAAGCTTTAAATATATGTATTTTTCCTTTCAAGTGGTGGTTTAAGCCTGCACTGATTCACTCAGCAACGCTTTTAAAGGAAGGGCTCTGAATTTTTGACAGACTGTGTAACACGTACCGAGTCTTCCACACCAGGCCTTGCAGCCGCTGTCGCTCAGCAGCGATACCGGGCCGAGGGCGGTGGCTGCCCAGCCCGGGGCGGCCAGACAAGGCTTCACGGGCGCGAAGGTGCCAAGCAGCCTCCTGAGGCACCGACGGCAGGAGGGAGGCAGCAGCCCCGCTGCAGAACTCCTCTCCCTCAGTCTGAGCCCCTGTTTAGGCTGGTGGCCTCCAAATTTTTGTCTGAGCCGGCTCTAAAGCCGTCTCTTACCCAGGACCCGCCACGGAGCTTTTT
>NW_009258379.1:589199-613806 GCF_000687185.1 Egretta garzetta
CTGCCGCTGACATGCCTGCGTGTGCCGGCCCTCGTTCGCAGCGGGGGGAGAGCGGGTGTATTTCCTCTGCCCGGAGGAGGGAATATTCGGCCGCGGGGGGTGGGAAAAGGCGCTCCGTGGGTGTGCAGGCCGTTCGCCTTCCCTCGGGAGGGTAGGCCGGCGTGTGCTGCGGTTTGCTGGTGGCAGGGCTCGAAATCCCAGCGTGAACAGGGCGGTGATTTCGCCGTCCAGTGCGAGCCAAGGGGTTTGTCTCCAAGCCATGGATGTACCGTTAGGTGACATCTGATGTGGCTGCAAGTCTTTGCTTCTAGGTGAAAGCAGCAGGACATTTGAGGCAAAAGCACATTAAAGTAAGGGGATTTGGTGGCTTTTAGTCAGAGTTTCAATTTCCGTATGCAATGAGGATTTTTATGTCTAATATGAAATGTTGCTAACATTCTGTCCAGTAGATGCTGTAGATGAATGCAGACATTACTGGAAAATTTATTTGAACTCACTGTGATAACATATTATTTCTTTCTAATAGAAAAATCGAACTGTCCTCTGGAAAGCTTGCTAGGTTTGCTGATGGATCTGCTGTTGTTCAGGTAAAAAAAACAAACAAACAAACAAACAAAAAAAACCCCCACCCACTTACCAAAAAAACCCCAAACAGTTAAAATTTGTGCAACTTCAAAATTTCTGGATCTGAACAGTCATCGTTAGGACATCAGAGCCTATTGAAAGGATGTAGACCCTCAAGTGGCAACTTAATCCCTAATGAATGTACAGCTGTGTTTTGTAGGAAAAAAAATTGTTTGAAAAGCAAAAATAGCATGGTGAAGCATGAGTTTATGTGGTTGTTTTCTGCGAAGAATATTCTGGAGTTTTAGTTTGTCAGTAAGTTTAGGACTTCAGCCAATGTTTTGGTTGCGGGTAATTTAAAATTATTTTTTTTTTCTTAATCCAGCTAGGTGACACAGCAGTAATGGTCACAGCAGTCAGTAAAACTAAGCCTTCAGCATCTCAGTTTATGCCATTAGTGGTAAGTACTAACAAAAAAATTAGTGTTGTGATAATCAGTGGTAGCCTTAGCAGTAGTAATGATTAAATAGTGGAGTTCAAGGTACTGGGGGATGGATGAAGAATGCAAGTAGCAGACTAATGATGTAGCAGTCTATGATAAAATGCCTGGACCTATGGATGAGGGATGAGCAGTGGATGTTGTCTACCTTGACTTCCACAAGGCTTTCCACAAAAGCCTTGTGAACTTTACCACAACATTCACGTTCAGATGTTATATTTTGGATATGCGGAAAACTGGTTGGATTATGAGGCTCAAAGTGTTGTGGTTATTAAGGATTAATAATTCATGTTCTACCATGAGGCTGAATAGTAGTGAGTTCCTCAGGAGGTCTGTCCTGGGTCACAGCCTGTTTCATACTGGTAGCGGTGACCTGGAATTCCTGCTCATAAAGTTTGCAGATGATGCCAAACTGGGGGGGTGCAGATGATATGCTCAGAAATAGGGGTGCCAGCCAGAGGGGAGGGACCAGGGGCTGGAGGAATGGGCTGACAGGAGTCTTATGAAATTCTATAAGGAGAAACACAAAGTCTTGAACTTGGGGTGTGCTAGTGCCCTGCAGTGATTCAGGCTGGGGTCTGGCTGGCTGGGCAGTCCATATATGATGTAGAACAGGAGGGTCCATTTGGGCATCAGGGCAGAGCCTTGAGTAATGGAATCTGAATTCAGAGCTGACCTTGCTCTGAGCAGGAAGTTTGGACTACAGACCTTCTGAGGTCTCCCTTCCAACTTGAATGAATCTATGGCTCTGACACCAGTAATGTGTTGTCTTTAGGAATCCCTGGTTTGTTTTTTTTTTTTTTTTTTTTTTTTTTTGAAAGGTGGACTATCGTCAGAAAGCTGCTGCAGCAGGAAGAATTCCTACAAACTATCTGAGAAGAGAACTTGGTTCCACTGATAAAGAAATTCTTACAAGCAGATTAATAGGTAGGCTGAAACATTTTCTTTACAATGTATTTTAAATATTTTGTAATATCCTTGTGAATGTTTGAAAAGATAGTAATTTGTAACTGCTGTTTGTAGAGTTGATTGTTTCTGCAGCAGTGTCAGAAGAAAACAAACTTGTGGTTTCTTGTTTATCAGTACTGATCTTCAAAGCGGTATTATCAGCTGAGGCTATGTGCATATTCCTTTATATATAAGCCTGGATCTTGAGAAAACTTGTTGTCCCCTTTCTTGATATTATTGTATATAAGATCTCATCCTAACTGCAGAGGTATTACCTCTGCAGTCGCACATCTCTCTGGAGAGGTGGAAGAGAGAACCAAGCTAAACTGAAATTAAGAGAGGCAGACTTACTGATTGGTGTATACTCATTCTCTCCCTCTTGGTCCTGCTTGAAAAGTCACCTCCATCGTGGCTGTCTCCGCTCGTGTATAAGAATACCTTGAAATTCAATATATATCAAATATATCAGCTTCTTAAGACAGCAATGAAAAGAATTAGGAGAGGGAACAGCCTATAAGGCCTGGGCTGTTACGCAGTCCTGTACACTTCAGACTGAAATGAAATTAATAGGCAATCTGTGCATCATGGAAATAATCATAGAATCACAGAATGGTTTGGGTTGGAAGGGACCCCTAGAGCCCACCCAGCCCAACCCCCCTGCAGGAGCAGGGACACCGCTAACCACATCAGGTTGCTCACAGCCCCGTCCAACCTGGCCTGGAATGTTCCCAGGGATGGGGCCTCCACCCCCTCTCTGGGCAACCCCTCCCAGGGTTTCACCACCCTCATTGTAAAGAATTTCTTCCTTATATCTAGTCTAAACCTACCCTGGTTTAGTTTAAAACCATTACCCCAGTAATGCAGTATTTTGAACAGTATTTTGTTGCTGTTCTTTGAGGTCTATGTCCCTTCATTGAAGATATTTCTGGTGAAATACTATTTAATAGATTACTTGTATCCTAAACCATAGAAGACTTTTTCGATGTTTTTACCTTCTGTTACCTGACAACAGTGGGTATGCTCACCCAAATACCTCTTATTTTACTCCTGAGTGCTATTGAAATTTTTTGTCAGTGAGCTTATTACATCATGTTAAATTTCCTTCTGGGTTCTCTGCCTTTTCCCTTTTTTTTGTTTGTTTGGGTCTTCCATTTGAACCATTTTGTCAGTTTCTTGTGGGGTTATTACAAGACAAACAGAATACTGACAACTGAAAACAAAATACTACTTAGACTTTGAATATTTCTTTTGCAGATCGGTCAATCAGACCACTCTTTCCAGTAGGCTACTTCTATGATACACAGGTAAGTCACACTCACTGTCCTTAACCTACCTACAGAATGGAAAACTTTGGTATGTCCAATGAAAATCTCACGTGATATAAGCACTATTTTAAGAAAAGCTGTTTTCGTTACCATCCAGGAGGGGTTTACACTTTGAAAAACAGTTTAATAGTGTAATGCTGCTTTATAATTTGTCATCTCCTTGTCTCAAATTATTTTTATTACGTGCTAGTTTCCAAATTTTGTTGTAGAGCTAGAGGGACAAAATTCAGATGTCCTCTGTGCAACAGAGGAAAGAAAAGCTAATAGTATATCTTGTATGGTGTGATACGTTATTATACGTTAGTGGTTTTTTGTGAGCTTTCTAGTTTAAATACTTGAACAAATTTTAATCTGCAGTATAAGCTTGTATTAATACGTGGAATGTTTTGGTTTATTGTCCTTAGCTTTGTATTGACAGCTAAGAAAAGTGTATAGGTCAAAATTATTCATTGTCTTTTATCTTATGCCAGATCCTTTGTAATCTTTTAGCCGTAGATGGTGTCAATGATCCTGATGTTCTGGCAATTAACGGAGGTAAGAGGACTGAAAATTACTGCTTCTGTGTGATTTATGATGATCCTTTTTTTCTAATACAGATTTTTATCTTTTCATTCTAGCTTCTGCAGCACTTGCATTATCTGATATCCCATGGAATGGTCCTATTGGTAAGTAAATATTTTGAAATGATGGGTGATTTGAACACAATGGAAGGCTTAGACCACAATTCATGCTTTCTTGTTTAACAAGAATCTGAATCTAAAGCCTGCTATCTTTTGTTTCAAGTATTGAAAATAGTTTTACAATGGATAGGATTATTGTACTTCGACGCATTATTTTTCCTGAACTAAATACACTTCTGTAAGGATTTATAATCCAGAAGTAGTATAGTATAGAGACCAGTACCTTCATTTTTTTTTTCTTTAGAGAAACTTAGTCTTGAAAAGCATTGCTAAGAAAATAGCTGGATAAGAATACTTTTTCTCCAGTTACTCAAGAAGAGCTTTATTTCATTGTGAATATTTTTACGGGAAGAGAAATAATTAAGCCAAGAACAAATATTTAATTGTATTTTCCTTTCACCTGCCTTTTTTCTAGAAAACATGTGCTCAAATGACTAGAAAAAAAAACCCCAAAACAAAAAAACCCAATGGACCTAGAGCCTCATGTATAATGCTACTTGGCATTATATGCCCTGCCCAGTAATACTACCCAAAAGAAATTCAAGAACAGATACTTTGCCTTACAGATTTGTTCTTAATATATAGCTAACATGATAATATTTTTAAACTAATCCATAGCTTTAATTATTGGTTTTAGGCATATAATTTTCAAAGTAAAATGATGCCTTTAAAGAACTTCTTTTTCTAATAGTAAATTTCTGGAGTTTCTTTGTAGGTGCTGTAAGGGTAGGACTGGTTGATGGTGAAACTATTGTCAATCCAACTCGAAAACAGATGTCTTCTAGTGCTTTAAATTTAGTTGTTGCTGGAGCCTCTCAAAATCAAGTTGGTAAGTAGGTTAATTATTAATATCTCTTGCATGTTTGAAAATCAAGTAGGTGCCTCTCTGCAGGTAGCTTCCTAATCTTTGACATTTGTATTTTTACACAATAGTAGGAATAAACAACAGTTGATAGGTTAAGTAACTTTTGGTTAGGTAAAGTGAATTCCATTATATTTATTCAGTTTGACGTTAATCTGTATTTCCTCAGTTGAGTCTGACTGCTATGGAACAAGAAAATAGTAATTTACCTCATTTTTAACTTTCTGTTGACAGTTATGTTGGAAGCAACTGCTGAGAATATATTGCAACAAGACTTCTGTCACGCCGTCAAAGTAGGGGTGAAGCATACTCAGCAAATAATTCAGGGAATTCAACAACTAGTGAAAGAGCGAGGTGTTGTCAAGAGAACTGTTCAGAAGTTATTTGTTGCTCCTGAAGAGATTGTGGAATGTGCAAAGAAGTAAGTTCAGAACAAATAATTTTGATCTAAATTCCGATAAGTCACTCAATGCTTATTTAACGAGTAGTGAATTTGATGAGCTCCAATCAGATAGTCTGGGAGTTTTGTTTAACAAAATAGCATGGTTTGAACATTCAGAATTACTTGCTGTGTTTTCCATAGAAACTTAGGAAGATGGCCTTCAGCTTTCTTATATTTAGTAAGAAGGACAGGGCAAAACAAATGCCCTGAAAACCCAGTGAAACGGTAAGTTACTATGCCGCTCTTGTGGAATGATGAGGAGTCAGGTTATGTTGGCCCGTGTGAGCTTTGCTGTGGAAGTGGTAACTCATTTCAGAGAGGTGGCAGGAGAGCAGGTAGGAAGGGCAGTGGGAAGCTAGTGATGTTTACAGATGTCAGTCTGGTGCTTCCATACTGCTAGTGAAAACAAACATTTAGTCCTCAAAAGAAACTAACTGTGTAAGTGGTTTTTAAGCTGCGTTTTCACAAATTCTTTCTTTTTTTTCCCCAAAGACTTGCTTTTAACAAGATCTATGCAGTGTTCACAGATTCTAGCCACGATAAAGTAAGTAATCAATGCAAACATGATATAATTTTTTTAATTAATATCATAATGGAACTGTAGTAAGATTTAGTTTCTTCAATGTTAATAAAACCTCTTCTCCTCCTCTGCTTATATTTCCAATAGTAATAACAAATTGTTTTGTAAATTCTTATCTACCAGAATATTTGTTGGCAGTACATTATTGATCTTTGAATTTGTGTGACAATCCTATTCTTTATTACTTGAGTTTTACAGAATTCTAAACCAAACAGAAACCCAACAATCCAAATGTCTTTTGTTGTTCTGCCCTGTAGAGTTAACTGGTTGCAAATCCTGTATTTTAGATTTCTAGAGATGAAGCAATTAACAAAATAAGGCTTGAAACAGAAGAACAGCTAAAAGGTATTATTTTCTGCTTTATTAATATTTAGAGAATGCTTAAATGGAGCTGGCACTGCTTAGAGTTAAGGTGTGTGCTCTTTGTTGGCCAAGCTATTTTAGTAAAAGTCCTATAAAATTACTTTTCCAACTTCACATACAATTTCTCTTTTATACCCAGAAAAATTTCCAGAGGCTGAGCCTTACGAAATCATGGAATCTTTCACTGTGGTTTCAAAGGACATTTTTAGAAATCTTGTTCTGAATGAATATAGAAGGTAAGTATATCAAATGCTTAGTGAATAATATTTCTGTCAACTTTTTATCCAAGACTATAGTTTCATCGATCTCATCATTTCTGCTTATAACTTCAGGTGTGACGGGAGAGATTTGACTTCCCTCAGAGATATTAAATGTGAAGTGAACATGTTTAAAATGCTTCATGGATCAGCCTTATTTCAGAGAGGTCAAACACAGGTAGTATCTTTAAACATCAAAAATCATAATTTATCAAAAGCTGAAATATTTGTATCGTTCATTTAAATGCAAAGTTTCCTTTTTTCCCACATTCAAATTGTAATAACTAGAAAACTGTTTAGATTTAATTAAAATATATCTGGGTCCATTAAGATAGTAGACAAAGCTTGGCTCCTTGTTGTATGAATAGCACAAAATGTTACAACAACATTCTAAGCATGTGCGCCCAGAAGGAGTCTGCTAAGCATTATTGTGTCTGCAGACTTTCTGAGGAATGTCTAGTAACCAAAGGTAGATGCTGTGAGGATTCTGCTTGTTCAGTTCAGGTTGGCAGATTTGGGGCGGTTTTGGTTGGTTAGGTTTTGTCTTGCGGGGAGGTGGTTTGCAAAGAAAGCTTTCCAATTCAGGATGGCCTAAGGTAATGCTGGTCGTTAATGAGTCCACAATCACCTTTTCCATCCCCCTATACAGAATTTTATGTTAAAGATATTGAAACAAAAGCTTTTCGTGTAAAATATAATCCTGTTTGGTTTTAGAAAAATGGGTGACTCGGTTAATGGGTCATGGGTATGTAGGGTAGTGCTAAATTGGCATGTCATGAGAAATCTTTTAGAAGGAACTTCATATGTAACCTGGACTAAATAGGGAAATTGTGCAAAAAAATCACATTAGGGAAATTTTTTTTTTTTCCCCTCTGTGCCAAAGTGTCAGATGTTGGGTGGATTGAATTAAGATTGTACTCAAGATTCAGTCTCCTATATTTTTTCCTCATTTTCCTACAAGACTGTCAGCCATTGATCTGACTTATTACAGGGTACATGGGTAGTTGCAAACAGTGATTTACTGCTCAGTGTTGTCCCCTCTTACCCCACTAAAAATAACACAAGCTGCAAGTCCATGGGATAAACAGGCTCACTCTTTTGCACAACATTGTGCCTGCATCTGGCCCTGGCTCTCAAACAAAGTAGTTTGGTTTCCTAGTGAACAAACTGTTCTAGGCTCCTACCAGGTTAAAAAGCATTAAATTAGTAGTATTAAATGTGATTGCTTGCATAATATTTACAGATTATGAATAAATTTGTGCGATGACGGGGGAAAAAAAAAAAGGTTGCCAAAGTGGTAGGTGATGGCATCATATTTGTTGCGGAAATTTGTTTTTGATTCTTCATAACCAGTAAAAGTTGTGAAACATGGAAGTGTTCAAGAGCAGTTTATTTACCCTCTGTCTTTTTATTCTAGGTTCTTTGCACAGTTACGTTTGACTCTCTAGAATCAAGCGTAAAATCAGATCTTATCTCAACAGCAGTGAGGTATGTATATCTTTTGGTGTTTTGTCAGTGGTAATAAAAAAGGGTGAGCATTTAAGCACACTTGATAAAAGTTCCTTGAACTTTGACATGTATCTATATGTATGCAGTAGGACTGAAAAATGGGTAAAATCAGACTTTGAAGTGGCCTATTTTCAAGAGATCTTAGCAGTTGTTTTTTTGTTAAGATGATATTCATTCCATAGACACACATTTGAAATTGGAGAGTATTACAAGTAACATCCAGTCTCCTTTTGAGAGAAAGGAAATAGTGAATTACTGTTGGATTTGTAAAACTGTGTCCGTATGACAGTTGTTCCAAGTATTCATCATCACACTCGGCACCTGATATGTGTTCTACTCATTTAATCTATTTCTCACAAGTTTTAAAGTTTTGCTCAATAGGTTGATGCATGTAGCCTGTGAAGTGCTGTTCTGTTTGTCAAGTTTGGTTCAAATGGGGGGAAAAAAAAAAAGATACTGGGGGGGGGTTCCCGCAACCGAATCAGCCTATCTAAATATTCTTGTTTTGTTTCAAAATAAAAATGTTCAGAGGGGGAAAACACTTGTGTTAGTGGTTTTGTGGTTTTTTTTTTTTTTTTATGGAGTAAGGAAAATTTAACTTAAGATGTAGCCAGCAAGTCCTTGTGCTGTAAACAGTTTATTGCTGAGGGCTGACTTGGTGGGGAGGGGAAACTCCTTCCCTTTAAAGCTGCGGTTCAGTGATCTCATCCCATCAGTGTGGGAGCTTATACATTTTAGTGCATCAGCTTTGCTTTAGTTAAATTTTTTGGCCTAGAGGTGTTTGTCCATATTCTGTAATTTTGGTATTCTTGGAAATTAGTTTGTCTTAAATAATGGGTTTTAATTAGCAGTCATTAGGTTGCTTCATGAATGAGAGATTGCCTCTATATGAAACTACAGGCAAGTCTTGACTTGACTGTCAACTTTCTTTATAGATTAGCTTTTTTTGTATTTATAGCTAAGAGTCAAGTCTTCCAGTACTTTGGCAACTTTTTTGAGCACAGATTTATTTATTTATGTACTCAAGCTATTTTGTGGTTACGGAGATATTCAGTTTTCCTTCTGAGCACTTACATTTCTGAGTACTTACTGCAATGTGTACAGTTAAGATGCTGATGTTCTTGAAATTTGAAATCTTTTTTTTTTTTAAAACGGCTAGGGAAACTGTTTTGATGATGATGATTAACACATGAGGTTTGTTTCTTTGTAGACAATGCTTTTAAATTTGTTTATTACATAGAACACCTTAGGAAAAATATGGGTGACCAGCAAATCTATTGATTTGTTGGTTTTGGCTGGGTCTGTTTGTAAGCATAACTGAATATAATCTTATGTATTACCTGTCGTGTGAAAGACATGTTTAGTTGCTCTTTTTTGACATGGTCTTGTTTTTAATTAATAGTGGAATAAAAGATAAGAACTTCATGCTGCATTATGAGGTGAGAGTTTTACTGTGTCACAGCTTTCTGCATGATTCACAGAAGGGCTTCATGTCTTTTAAAGGTGAAATTGATCACTTCCAAGGACATAAATTATCTCTACATTTGCTAAAATTTATTAATGCTAATTCATATGTGAATTTATACTGCAGTTTATGAACAAAAGTGCTGGTTTCCTAAAAAGCTCTAGATAATTTGTAAATTGCTATTTTATACAGCCTTTTAATATCTTAACATCAGGTTAGTTCCTTAAGAATGGGTTATTATTGAAGTCAGGATTAACCTGCTCTATTATTTTTAGTAAGCTCTTATTAATATGCTCAGCTGACATGCTACACCAGTAGTAAATAAGTGCTTTTACATCTTGGATCTCTCTCAGCCTTTGGAACTTGTCCAAAGTATTTCATACAGGCAACAGGCATATCTTGTTCCATTATCTATATGACAGAAACAAGATTTCTGATATGTTGTTTGACAAGTTTAATTGGACTAAGCTTGTTGTGTTGTTGTTTTTCTACCTTGCAACTGCTTTATTCTCTTCTTGTACTGTGGAAGTAAGACATTTACTAAACACTACCTAAACTGGTCCTGGTTTGCAAACTAAGTGACTGATAGAAGTCATCTGGTAGTTTGATTATTTTTTTTTTTTCTAACTTGGTTTTTAACTTGAAATGCACCAAAACTTGAAATTCTTTTTAAGTGTCTGTTTAAAATGGAGAAAAAATATTAGTTAATTTTCTATATATATCTTTTTTTACTTCAGTTTCCTCCTTATGCAACTAATGAGATTGGCAAAGTTACTGGTATGAACAGAAGAGAACTTGGACATGGTAAGTTCAGACTAGAGAAGTCCCATGTTAGAAGTTTTAATATTTTGTCTCATTGTTTTTATTTATGGATCATTAGTGGTTTGTTTGTGGTTTTGTTTGTTTTTTTTTTAAACAGGCGCACTGGCAGAAAGAGCTTTGAAACCAATTATTCCCCCAGATTTCCCATTCACAATACGGGTTACTTCTGAAGTCTTAGAGTCAAATGGTAATATGATTTTCTTATTTTTAACCTAGTGCTAGAGACTAAATTTGGTTCTTAAAAAAAGCTTGAGTTTGACAAACTTGAGTTGTAGGTATTTTAGGTAATGGATTTCATTTTAACCTTCTTAATCTTGGTAGCTCTGTTACCAGGAGAACTTAAAATAAAAAAGGATGTACATGGTCATGAACAACAGACCTTTCTTTCAGTTTGTGTAACAGCACAGTATCAGTATGAGATGTAAACATAAATTCTGAGTTTAATAAAATGGTATTTGGGGTCATTTTCATGCTGCAGAGTGAGGAAAATAAATCAGCTTGTATCAAGACCCATTCTCCAGTGTTTAATCACAGCTGGTACCCTCACTGACTTAGAGGTAACTTCTCCTAGCTGTCTGTATTTGTTCTGTCCCATCTCCCCGGTTTGGGAGAGAGCTATTCATCTTGCCTTTGTCCAGATTACACCATGTGGCAAGAAGCTCTCTGAGTTCCACCTCCTATTTCCTACCACTGCAGTGAGATTAGGTGGTGGGGAGAAGAGGTTAGTGGAGAATGGGAAGGAGCCCTATTTGCAGCTTCCTGCAAAACCCACGGATTCCTCATCTAGGATATTTAGTATTGTCATGTTTGAGCTTTTTTGTATTGGTATCATGAAAGATTCAAACTATATCACCCATTTCTTGTTAAAAATTTCTAATTGCAATTTTTTCAGTGTAGCATGTGTATTACTGCAGAGTTATTTTCTAGCTAGCAGAGAGAGAAGCTTCAAACTCATTGAAGAATATCAGTAGCGAGTTTTGTTTCAGATACTTCTGACCAACGTTAATACTTTCTTTTTCCCTATGTTCTTACTCTGTAGGGTCTTCTTCAATGGCTTCTGCATGTGGTGGAAGCTTGGCATTAATGGATGCAGGTACAAAATATGGTGCTTATAAGGGTAAACAACATAGGATAATCTGTTACAGGACTTGGAAATGACCAAAGGTTCTAAAAATGTATTTTTTTTTATCGCTATTAGGAGTTCCAGTATCAAGTGCAGTGGCAGGTGTAGCAATAGGTCTTATTACCAAATGTAGTCTGCAAAAAGGAGATATTGAGGACTATCGTTTACTGACAGACATCCTGGTGAGTGTTTCTAGCATTGTTGGGTTTATTGCTGCTTAATTCTGTAAAATACCCTCTGTGGTCATCTGCTGTAACGTTTGACCCAGTTAATTCTGGAAAATACACTACTGGAAATATTGAATAATTTTATCTCCTCTGTTTTGTCTCCCAAACTCCTCCCTTATTTGAAAAATCTCTTATGAAATGTCCAGTCATGCTTCTTATTTTTTTGTAATTACTCAGTGATCTCTTTTAAGCTCGCTCTTTCCAATTAATTTTGTCTTTTCTCTTGAAAGAAAGAGTAATAATTCCTGAATACTTTAATTTACTGAAAAACACAACATATTGGATGGAGAATGAGCACTTGGCAAAGTTGCTGGAGGGAGGGGCAATACACGTTATAATGTTGCTGCTTGCTTCTTCCTGTGGCAGCCACTGATAGTACAAAATTAACTGTGGATCTGTTGTTCAGAAATGAGTCCCTGAAAGCTCTTAATTTATAAGGAGATAAAGGAATAGCATTAATCCTGAATAGCAAAATAAAGCTGAAGAAAAATATGCCAGTCTTGGAAGTAATTCCAAGTCTGCAGAACTACTCTGTGGCTTATTGAAACGCAGAATGTACTTTTAGTATAATGAGACTTGACACTGGGATGAAGTTACTCCAATTTGCTTGCTTTCTGTGCTGATAGGGAATTGAAGATTACTATGGTGATATGGATTTCAAGATGGCGGGTACTAATAAAGGAATAACTGCCTTGCAGGTATTGTAACGCTAAATCTTCCTGAAATTGAACTCTGAGGATGTATCTAAAAAATCTTTCCTTGCATATTGATGTAACTTAACTTTTTTTCATATTAGGCTGATCTAAAACTGCCAGGAATACCAATAAAAATTGTAATGGAAGCTATTCAGCAAGCTACAGGTAGGTCCATATTTGTATTTGCCTCCATTTTACAATATTAAATGATAAATTGTATTCAAGTTCTATGAAACTAGATGATAGATTGGGGTTTGTTTGGGGTTTTTTGTTTTGTTTTGGTTTTTTTGTTTTGGGGTTTTTTTTTTTGTTCTCATTGTGGACCTGGGGGTGTCAGTCATGGCTCCAGATGGCCAAGAAGGCCAATAGCATCCTGGCTTCTCTCAGAAATAGTGTAGCCAGCGGGACTAGGGAAGTGATTGTGCCCCTGTACCTGGCACTGGTGAGGCTGCCCCTCATATGCTGTGTTCAGTTTTGGGCCCCTCACTACAAGAAGGACATTGAGGGGCTGGAGTGTGTCCAGAGGAGGACAATGAACCTGGTGAGGAGACTGGAGCCCAAGGCTGATGGGGAATAGCTGAGGACCCTGGGGGTGTTCAGCCTGGAGAAGAGCAGGCTGAGGGGAGACCTTATCACTCCCTACAACTGCCTGAAAGTAGGGGGGAGCTGGGGGCGGTTGGGCTCTGCTCCCAGGGACCGGGCAATGGAACGAGGGGAAACGGCCTCAAGTTGTGCCAGGGAAGATTGGGTACTAGGAAAAATTTCTTCACCGAAAGGGTTGTCAAGCATTGGAACGGGCTGCCCAGAGAGGTGATGGAGTGCCCATCCCTGAAGGTACTTAAAAGTTGGGTAGCTGTGCTGCTTAGGGACATGGTTTAGTGGTGGGATGGCAGGGTTAGGTTAATGGTTGGACTTGGTGATCTTAAAGGTCTCTTCCAACCTAAACAATTCTATGTAGTAAATGCTGAAGTGCAGCTTTGTGCACTGAAACTCTGGATTGTTTTTGATTGGTGAAAGTTGGGAGAGGGAGGAGGCATCTGTTGCTAGTTAAACATATCAAGTGTTACCATAACACTGGAATGGATTTGGACTAACACGCAAACATCCTATTACATGACTTTTTTTAAATCCAACAGAACAATGTTCTTTTTATAAGAACAGCAAACATTCTCGTTTACCATAAATTCAACTATATTTACTATTGAAATCTACTGCTGTCTGTATTCTGATGGGTACAGCTAAAATGTTCTTGAGCCATATGAAAAACTGAAGCTACAAGCTTTAATAAGGATTTAACTAGTGGTAAGAGAAAATTTTCAGCTTGATTGTAACGGCAAGATTTTAGTAAGAAACCCCTTATTAAAGCATAAGAACTAGTAATTCCTATTCAGTGGTGTATCACGTCAAGCAGCTCAGCTAAAGTTGCAGGCCAGTGTATCATAACTTAACTAATCAAAGCTACACCCTGTTGCTTTTATCAGTGCTCTGATTTATTTAAATAATACACCGAAACAGAACTGTGTGTAATGTTCTAGGCTGCATAAAATCAATAAATGTGCTGAAGGCTAGGTTTTGTATACACAGAGCAGAATGTTGTACTGCAATAAACAGGCACTACTTGAAATGTGTTAAGTTACCGTGGTAAGTTCTCAAAGTTAGGCAGGAGGCAGATTTTATGAACGGATGTTTATCTACTTTATAACAGAAACGGCATAAATTTATTTTAATCTTATTCAAAACTCTTTATTTTTCCTTCTTCCTTATTTTCCCCTGCTAACCCTCACAGTTGCAAAGAGAGAGATTTTACAAATTATGAACCAAACGCTGGCAAAACCCAGACCTAGCAGAAAAGAAAGTGGACCAGTTGTAGGTAATGCTAGTTGTACGTTGATAAGAATGTGTATCTTTTTATAATTATCATTTTAACAATAAGCTGCTACTTAAACCAGCTTTTTTTAATGAATGCTTGTTATATGTTTCTGCTCCTGCCTCTTGGGGTTATGTTTTCTTTGGGGTTTTTTGAGGTGAAGTTTTGGGTTTTATTGCCGTGTGGGGCAGCACTGTACTATTTCACGGTACACCCGAAAACAGAATTAAACTGAAGTTACATGAAACTCTCACAAAATCAGAATGGATATAGATGGATGTATAGGTATGGCTTAAGGTCATGTACACTCATCGAAGTATTTGTATCCTATGTTTTCATTTAGTTTGGATCTTAAGCGTGATTACATCAATATTCAGCAAATAATACAAGTAGCTATAGAAGATTAAAACCTAAATGAATGTGACTTACTTTTTGTGATAGCATTTGAGATTATTCTGTTTAGCGTTTCAAAGTGTTTTTAAATGTTCTTTCAGAAACTATTCACGTTCCATTATCAAAAAGGTTAAGATTCATTGGTCCTGGGGCCTATAATTTGAAAAAACTTCAAGCACAGACTGGTAAGACATTCTTGCTTCCTGTGATAATTTATCCTCATGTGTTATTAGCTTCTCTTCTCTATATGAAAATTACTAGTGTGGTGTTTTAATTAGTGGGTCTTGGTAGCACAGGTATTACTAGCACAGCTATTGCTGAATCTTAATGCTATCTTTATGCCCTTTCAGAAACTGTAAGTAGCTAAACTTCCCAAATTGTTCTGTAGACTACCTCCATAAAACTGGCATTTGTACTTCAGCAGCAACAACACCCCCAGTAAGTAGCTAGGAAGAACTATTAAGAGAAAAGGGTACTTACTCTTTAATTTGTGCTTTATGCTGCAGACTGCAAAACAGTATTTGCCTTTGTTTTCAGACTTGTATGTTTAGCTGTTCCAATCTTAGTACAAAGAGAGTCTGTCTTGATAAGAGATGCGTGTTTTGAAGAGTTAAGTGAAGCTTATTTCAGCCACGCTTGGTTGCGTAGATTCTCTCTGCAAAAGCGCTTGCAGGTTGTCTTGCAGCAGGAACTCCCAGAAGTTTGGTGCACATGTAATGGGTATTTTTCAGGGCTTATAGAAGAGTCAGTTAAAGGTTCATCTAGGGATGGTATTGCAGGTAGTGTCGAACAAAAAGATGTGATGTCAAGCAAGTCAGATCATGAATATACTGAAGTGTAGATTAAATCTATACAGCTTCTCTTCTTATAAACTAAAGCTTTTTCGCTGTGGTTAAGAGGGGGACATGGAGCTGTTTCCTACAGTCTCATCGACTGTTTTCCTAGGATTCTGTGAAGAGCTCGTGCACACTGTTACTGTGCTGGCATGTTAGAAATCCAACTCACTATCATTGTAAGAGTGACCTGTACTGGGGCTTAAACTGGTAGCGAGTAGCATGACAGAAGTTTCCTGACCTTGTTATATTTCTTGGCATAAACTAATTTTATTTATTACGCAGAAGTTTGTCTTGCTTGGCCTTCAGTGCCAAATTCAAAGTTAATACTTTTTTCACTACCATTTCCTAAATGGGGCAACTGATGCTTTCGTTGAGATAAATGCAGATTGACAGGCCACTTAAAGTTAGGCCTATAGCTTGGCATTGTGGTTGCCCTCAGAAGCGAATGAATGGAATTTGCCAAGTGTTGAGTATTTCTGAGAGGCTATGCTATTAAAAACCTTTGTTCAAGTGACTCAAAGTAGAGAAACGAGACATAACCCACCCTTAACCATCTCTCCAACATGATGAAGGTAATACTTGACCAATAGTCAGCCATGGTAGCAGAGATGAGTTTCTGCTGTGATATTACTAAATACATTGGATTTCTTTTATGAGCACTTCTCTTTAAATTCAAGTTCTTTATTGCTTAATAGAGTAAAACTTGTTCACTACTTCCAGAAGGCTAACATTTAAAAAAGGTTGATGTCTATAGTGTATCGAGTAGATGTTCTGCTTCAGCTACTTTGGACTTGAAATACTTTTAATGCTCTGGCTAGATTGATTTGTGAGTCTCAGGGGACTGGGGTGGAGAAAAGGAGGAAAAAAATCATACTTCCCTTTGGTTGCAAGCCTGTGCAGTCCTTTGGCCAGAAAACAAGTCTAGAGGTGCAAAGAATTTTACCATGAAATCTTACTGCATTCTGGCTCTGAAACACTTGATTTTCCATCCGCTATTAATGAAAGCTATCCTTTTATTAAAAATCTTGTAGGAAGTTCATTTATAGAAACTAAGATTTATTCATAAAACCAAAATTATTTCAAGATTTTTTTCCTGTCATAAAAGAATTATAATAATTTTGCAAAGGTGAAAAATCCTATATGGAACTCAAGTTTGTCCAGGTATTTGGCAAGCATACCTGTTACATGGTTTCCATTCAGTTGTGTGTAAAGCTGTCCGATGCCTGATCTGAAGAAGAATATTTGAAATTATTAAGGCTCTTGATATCTTAGTGGGTCTGTGCAAAATAATTTTGCTCCCTATGGAAATTTTTACTGAAGGTAAATTTTCTGCTTGCTGAGACAGTAGCAATGTTCACCTAAATCTTCTCATTAAATTCTATTTCCAAGGCGTAACTGTAAGTCAGCTGGATGAAGAAACGTATTCTGTGTTTGCCCCCACACCTAGTGCTATGCACGAAGCAAGAGAATTTATCAGTGAAATCTGCAAAGATGATGTAAGGACCGACTTTTGTTGTTTGCTTTTTCAGTTTGCATTTTGTGAATTTGTGTCTTACTGTTTTCTTTTTTTTCCCCCCCCTGCAGCAGGAAGTTAATCTGGAATTTGGTGCAGTTTATACAGCCACGATAACTGAAATAAGGTATGAAAAGTGCTCTGGACTTGAATTAGAAATTACTTTTACATAGCTGTATTCCTGATAACTAAATATGATGTAAAAAAAAAAAATTTTTAAAGGATGCCAAATTTAATACTGGTGACATTGGGACCTGCATCATTCCTGATATTTTCTGTGGAAAATGACTGTTTCTTAATAAGGCTGTTTATTTTTGCTGCTTGTTTAGTTATCAGAATGTCTTTATAAATTGTAAACCTTACGGCCTTTTTTCATCTTTGTGTCGGGGGAGAGATGGTAGGAATTTGCTTTTTTGCAAGACAAAGATTGGATTGAAACTACATGCACTTTTGGGATGTACTTACTACTGAAATACACAATCCTTAAATAAGTAATTACCATTCACTTTCAATTAAGGAAAAATGACTGGACGTGTTATGGTTGATATAAGATTTTTTAAAAAGGGAAGAGTAAAATCTTGTTTATGAAAAGTTTACTAAAGCTTGCTTTGAGGTCAATATGCAGAGTAAAACACGTGCAGGCTTCTATGTGAGTATTTTGAAATAACCATGCTGTTTTCTGTTGCAGAGATTCTGGAGTGATGGTAAAATTGTATCCAAACATGACACCAGTGTTACTTCATAATTCACAACTTGATCAAAGAAAGGTAATACGTGCTTAAACAAGGATTAACTAGACACTTAGATTTGTTTTAATCGATTCTCACTAAACATAGTCTGCATTAGCTGTAACACACATCCTGTTGTTCTGGAGTCCATTTTCCCATTAAAAGCTGCATTAGATTAGCAGCACCTCGTTGTTTAACCTCTGCTTGCCCTGTCCTTACAGCTGCAAACAAACTGTATGCCTGCTACAATCCTACTGTTTATGCTTTTATGCACATCACTGAGTTCTTTAGATGTGCCATACCCTTTTATGTGTTACATTTAGAAACCTGTGGTTCGTAAGGCAGTGTTGAGCCACTATGATTGCCTGAAGTGTTGCATGAGGAATTCCTAAAGGAAGGAACTTTAGTTACAAACCTTACAAAATTAATCACACTGAAATAACTTTTTTCTGACAAACACTGTGTTCTAGATTAAACATCCTAGTGCCCTGGGATTAGAAGTTGGACAAGAAATTCAGGTAACTTTTTTTAACTTTAAAACACTAGCAAACTGCAGTTCATACTTGAGAATTTGAGTGAACTCTTGTGTTTATGAAGAAAAATATTTTGCTGTATCAGATTCTCTTTCTGTGCTGGTTAAAGGCCTGATCATTTCAGATTAGATTTTAGTGTGTAAAATCTACCTAGTGTCTCTTGCTATCTAGGCACCACATTAATTGGACAGAGCAATATAGGCTAAACAGTGCCTATTGTTTATGGCTTCTCTAGCATCAAACTGGGGGGGGAAAAAAAAAACTTTTAAGGAAAATGCTATTTCCAGCTCTTTAAGTTGGTCAGTCTTAAAGTTCTTTGTTTTCTCAACAGGTTAAATACTTTGGACGTGATCCGACTGATGGTAGAATGAGGCTTTCACGTAAAATTCTACAGTCACCAGCCACAACTGTGCTTAAAACGCTAACGGACAAGAACAGTATTGTCCTGGGAGGTACCGTTTCACAGTCGTCTACTTCATCCCAGTGACAGGTAGGGCCATAGGAACAATTTAGGATGACTCAGTACTGCACTTCCTACAACTATTGTAAAGAATTGTATCAATCTAGGGTTTTTTTTGTATCGTACAGTTGCCCTTCAGTGGTGTGCAAATACTGCTTGCCAGTTATGTTGCAGCATGTCATAAGTTAGCAACTGCCCTTTTGTGTGCCGCAATTGTAAAGAGATTGGCATTGTAAAATTGGTTCAAATGCCTTGACAGTTTCAGGCTTCTTAGGCAGCCTACTTTCTCCAAATCAAACTTAATAGTTGTTAATCTACAACATCTATGTAAGTATTCCCTCTTCTCTACCTTGCCACCATTTTTTGTAAGGAAATAAAAAAAAAAAAAAAACAGGGTAGGGGAAGGGAAGAAAAAATAAGCTGCTTTCTTGAAAGTTTTGAGTCAATTAGTGGAGACTTCTCAGTCAATCTCAATCAATTAATGGAATGCCTACAGCTCTTTGCTAGAACTAGTTTCCCAGCGTGTATTTGACTGTCAATGGACTCACACCTAAAATTTTCCAAAACTGCTGTGTATGTTTTTTTCTTTAGGAAGCTACTAGAACAGGAAGGAGTCTGATTGTAAAATCAAGAGCAGTTACTCAATGAGGTCTTGGCAAATGGAAATGCAGTGCACCAATGATAACTTAAGGCAATCTGTGCAAATCTTCTAGGAATGATTCATAACACTAGAAGAAATTAAAATTCACTGAAGAGATGTCTTTTTTTATTTTAAGAAATCTTTTTTAATTTTATTCCTTGATACAATTAGTTGGTTATAAAGTCTTTTTTATCTCTTTCAGGAAAAAAGGCGTGATCGTTTGTGGAAATACAAGTGACCTTTGCTAGAATCTGTAGATGTCTTCACAAGAACCTGCA
The DNA here is from genome assembly GCF_000687185.1 of Egretta garzetta. Taxonomy (NCBI): domain Eukaryota; kingdom Metazoa; phylum Chordata; class Aves; order Pelecaniformes; family Ardeidae; genus Egretta; species Egretta garzetta. The sequence continues at coordinate 608,809 of NW_009258379.1, forward strand.
GGTGGATGGTAGTGAATCATATTTTTAAAATAGACACTATTTATGCTTAAAGGTGATGTAGAACTTCAAAGTCTTCACATTTATTAAAAACTCTTTTAAAACCCAAACAGAAACAACCAATGCTCTTATCTTGTGTAGCAGGGGTGAGATGAGAATCTAAGAACATGGAATTTCATGGACTGAAGAGCAGATGACATTTCAGTGCTTAAGATTCTTCTTGCTGTCATATCAAAATAAAAAATGTAAAGATGAGAAGCAAGTATTTAACAGTTATGTCCTGGGAGAAGGAATTATCCTGTATACTTGCTTGAGAGGCACACTTGGCCAAAGTTTTACTGGCTCTTCACTGTACAAGATGGAAATGTTGAGCAACATACAAAGACTTAGAGGTATCACCTTTAACATGATTGACGCTGTTTCAGATAAATACATCAATAACTATCATAGGGGTCAGACTTGCTAAAATATCTGAGCAGAAGGGGGACAAAACAAAGAACCTGGCTGAAACATCATGGTTTATTATCTGGGTTTGTTAACACTGAATTTTAAAATCATAGAATCATGACTGACTCATATATAATTAAAACATTAAGATTATAATAATTGTTTTGGAATAAACAATTGATGCGATAAATCTTCCCCCCTAAAACACCCTCATTAAGAGTGTCAGGATTCCTCTATCGATTGTGTTCCATCAGTGGGTTCACTGGTCTCTTTTAGACTTCAAAACATTTCCCAGGGGCTCACGAGAACAACTTGTTTTTCTACTGTGAGGTACAGACTTTGAAAATCAAAGAGGTGTCCCATCTGATGTCCACCAATTTGTATGTAGACCTAATAAGAAAATCAACTTCCCACCTGATGGCAGGTGGGCTCTGAACCTCTTGAAGGAAAAAACAAAGCACTGGGGAGAGGAGAAATGTGAATGTACAGTAGAAATTGCTTTTTTAATTATTATTCTAAGTTAAAAATATTAAAGAAGGAAGAAATGACTGGCCCGCTTCCTTGTACTTGTCTGTCTGTCTTTCATCATGTAAGACTGAAGAAGTTTTCCTTAGCAATCGTCTCCTCTTTGAGGACTGTATTCTGTTACTACTTTAGTAAGAATTCTGATGTCCTTGCTTACTATGACTTAATTGACTGATACCTGGTTTGTTACGTATCCTGGATAGCATTAATGAAATTACATAGGCAAATGTTGAAGTCCTTAAACAGAAGCTGAAATGTTTCCATTTCTCATCACTGTTCTCAGAAATTGACCTCCCTCATCTCAGTGGTTTTCCAAGGTTTAGTTGCTTTTATTGTAGAATAATTTCTGTAAGGCTCCTTTTTAGTAGAACAGATGGATGCTTGAGTTACTAAAATGCTATATAAAATACTAACTAGAAGTTTTTTGGGTTTGTTTTTTTGTTTTGTTTGTTGATTGTTTTTAGATAGCACATGTTTGCATTTGAATCTGTGAAAATTGATGATTTAGGAGCCAAAAGAATCCCATTCTTTCCTGTAAGGGTATTTTCTTGCCTGTAGTAACAGGAGTGTTAATGATTTGTGTTGATAGGTGGTGGTCTCAGTAAATCAACTGTTGGGAGTGCTGGGGTTTTTCTGTTTGTTAGATGATAAAGTCTGAGAAAGACTTTTATGTTCCTGTGGCAGAACCTGTACAGTCAGCCTGACTTTCTGCACTTGTAACAAGTTTTAGGCCCTATGGGAAGGGGTGGGAAAAGTCTGCTTGGGAACCGTCTGGGAGGAGCACAAACCAGCTGCTCTCACCTGAGGAGAGAAGCTTGATGGGAGCCAAGAGCTGAGTAAGTGTGCGCTGGTCTGAACCTTCCTGGAGGGAAGGCAGGCTGGCTTCAGACATCCCGGGTTCACCCAAGAGCCATCAGTAGCAGCAGGTTGGACCGTGGCAGGAGATACTTGACTCTCGGGTGGTATCAGCTATGATCAGAGAGCAGGTAGGTTAATGGTGCTTGAGAGAGCGAGCTCAGCCCTATTGCAGTAGCTGGTTTTTCGTGTTTGAAATAGTAAATTTTTTTGTCTCTACAGCCCTAGATAGTTAGCTTCTGTAATGACCCATCTTAAATGGAGCCATTGAAAGGAATTGCTTTGGAAAGTAAAACTGGGCAGTTGCAGCATTACACCAGGTCAGGAGGGCCAGAAATGCATTTATTTGACAAAGCTGAAATTTTCACACAGGCGCAAAGCGTCAGGAGCTGGGGTATTTTTAAACGCCAGCAATAAATATTACAAGTACTATAATAAAAGCATAAGAGCTGGCCTAATTGTACTTCTGGGATTACATGCCAGAAGGAATGATACAGTCTCTTAATTTCACTCCAAGAAATTTTAAGTGATTTAGGAATGAGTTGTCTGTCTCGCGTCTGAAAACAACAAAAAAAATTAGAGCTCCCTGCTGCTCTGCGTTGTGACACTTGATGACTTGCTCTGTCTGCAGCCTACCCTAACGAAATTCCTTGTTTTGATGAAGAACAGAGAACTCTTCCCTAACAGCTATATAGCTTGCTGCCTTGTGATGAGATGAGCTACTGGCAGGTGCAACGCCACAATGAAAAAGTGCTGCTTTGCTTTCTCTGAATCTTACAATGCAGAGATTCAGATGTATTGCTTTCCTGGTCTTGTATTTACTCTGGTTTTAAATCAGATATGTAAGAGCTGTTGGGGCAAGTCTTGCATATCTTCTTCAGGCAAAGCCCCCTGGAATTGACTTGCTTTTTATTGGTATAGATGACAAGATGATGCTGCGGTTTCTAACACCCCAGGCTGTGGCGTTCTAGATGCTGTTCTGGGCAAAAAGGAGCCCTGCATCTGGGGGAATGCAATCCGGGTGTGTTCTGGAGAGGCGTTTTTTTCCTACAGGGGTCACTGATTTCATACCTGGAGAGGTCACGGATTTATTTTACAGCTTAAGCCGAGAAATAGATTTTCATGCCAGTTCTGGCTTGTGTATCTCCTACTCCTTCTGTAGCCGTTCACCATGATAGATAAGAATTTGCTCCAGAATTTTCTGCTGTGGTGTCTTGCTGTTCTGCATATCTGGGGAAGTACTGCATTTAATCTTGAGTAGGAGTGGTCATACGTAGTTTCATGTACTCAGTTTGAAGAGCTAAAGAGCATGTGTAGAAGCCTTGTGGAGGGGGGAGAGAGTTTGCGAGTGGCAGACGTCCTGAAACAGCAACATGCTGTGGCCATTGGGTTTTGTGTTTTCTTTTTGTGTGGTTTGGGTTTTGGTTTTGGGTTGGGTGGGGTTTTTTGTTTGTTTGGTTGGGGTTTTTTTTTACTGAGCTTTCACTGAGGCAGAAACATGCCTGATGTGTAAAACCTGATCCCCTCAAGATCAGGCCATGTAATGCGGAAACAGCCACCGACATGTAGCAGGGAAGGCTTGCGTGGAACCCAAGTGCAAACTGCTTAATGTGACTCTCAAACCCTGGTTGGTGAAACCACTAATGTGACGTGGCCTTTTGTACAGTTACTGACTTACCCATAATGGTATGATGCACATGTCCTGGAGTACGTTCCTATACTGTGTAGAGCTAAAGATAAGTGTGTGTGATGGTTCTCAGAGGTGTATCTTACAGCTGCCATCTTCTGCAAAGGAAACTCATGATTGTGTGTCTTCAACATCCCCTGTTAAAGATGAAAATACGGGCTTCAACCCTAGTTCCACAGAACCCCATTAAGGGTGCTTCTCTTCGCCTTCCTTAGGAGGTGGGTTGTTCCACAGATGTTAAATAAGCAGGCTGACCGCTCTGCAGATGCATGAGGCTGCCTCTTGAGGAATGTGAAAGACTTCCCAGCTGCTCAGCTGCACCAAGCATTGGTGGCTGTCACATACTCAGTGTGCTGAATGGCAATAAGTCCTAAGGAGGTCTGTTACAACGATTGTCAGAACAAAAGCTGAGGCTTCCATGTCACATAGCTGTAAATTTCCTGAATCTGCCTGGAGAATGTTTTCCTATGGTATGGAAAAGTTGCATGTAGTTACTTATAGTGGTGTATTCTGTAGTAAACTTTTTCTTTCCCTTCACCCGGAACAAGGTTGAACTTACACCAGAGAAATGCCAGTCTTGTAAGTAAGAGCTATACCGGTGTAACTGCTTTTGCCACTAGGCAAGAGCTAGAAAAATGTTGCTTTGTCTGGGAGTGAGACACACCCTGGCCTGGGGAGCACTTGCCCTCCCATCTCCCCATGCCTTCCTAGCCTGGAAGATTTTGTTCTGAGACACTTTGAAGCTCCCCTTCCTCCCCAAAGTCCCTGCTGTTTCACACAGCTTGACTTCTTGCATGCTTTTGTGCCCTTTTCTTCTATTCCCACGCAAACACTGAAATGTAATTATTTTTTTACTATTATTCTTAGTACAGAGGAAATGTGTAGCTGGTTTTCAGTATGGAAAATAAAGATTTACAGGCTCCACAATGCCTGGCAAGTGGTCTGTCTGAAATTGTACAGTGTTTGTAAGGACTAATTAAGCATGTTTCTCTCTTTGAGAAGCTTCAGGGGACAGCTTCAACTTGTTTAGCTTTCGAGCCTTCTGTAGAGCTGTATGAAGCAGGGGAGCATGCAACAAAATGGCTATTATGGTATAGGCATTACTGCGTGCCCTGCTGTGGTAAAGGGTTAGAGTGGCTAAAGGAGATGCCGCAGAATAACCTCGCTGCTATTTTGTGATGCCAGGGAGACCTTTTCTTCCAAAACTTTAACTCTAGGCCCTGTGTGTGCTGCAAGCCCTGTTACCACAGCATGGGCTGCTTCCAAAACTTACCCTGGGGTGGGTGTGATCTTGCCCATCACTTTGTGGCATGGCGGTGGCTCTGGGCAGGTACGTGGTCCTTTCCAGCCGTCTGAGGGGGGCGCTTTTTGTCTGTGCTGGCACCAGCTGTTAGGGTAGACTTTAAAAAAAATGGGTTTTTTAAGCTTTTTTTTTTTTTTTTTTTCTTTTTTAAGGGGTGAAATTGTTCGCGCGCCGACCAGAAGCC